>NW_024518651.1:10814-39794 GCF_017590135.1 Pyrgilauda ruficollis
ATGAAACACTCGCCGGCGGGGCCGGCGCCGCTCGGGCTGCCCGGGCTGCCCAGGGCTCACGGGGCCGCCACGGCGGGCGGGAAGAGCCGGGGCGGGCGGCGGCGGCGCCATGGAGGATGAAATGCCCAAGACCCTGTGAGTGGGGAGGGGGCGAGACCGCCTATTGTTCCCGGCTCCGCGGGGAGGGGCGGCCCGGGGTCGCCTCACGGACGGGCCCCTCAGGGCTCCGCCGCGGACCCTCAGCCGCCCGCAGTGCTGCGGGAGCCGCGGCCGCCCGGGGCTGAGGGGGAGCCCGGCTCCCGCGGTATTCCTGCCCGTTCCCCGGTGCCAGTGCTGGGCACCGCCGGCCTGCCCTCCGCTCCGGGCGTTCCCCTGGGCCTCCAGCTCACATCTGGAGGGACAGGGCTGTGTGCAAGCTGTGTGTCCCTTCCCCAGCACGTCCCAAGTCACATCTGGAGAGAAAAGGGGTCTGCAAAGGTGTGTGCCCCTTCCCAGTCCATGCCAGGTCACATCCGGAGGGAAAAGTGGTCAGGAAGGTGTGTCTCCCCTTTTCTTGGATAGAAAGGGGGTCTGGAAAGTGTGTGCCCCTCTCGTCATCCATGCCAGGTCACATCTGGAGGGAATGCGGTGTGGAAGGTGTGCCCCCTCCCTGGTACATGCCCGCTCACATCTGCAGGGTGTGTGTGCCCCCATCCCAGCCCGTGGCAGGGCATTGCCCTGGGATGATCCGAGTCCCTTCCACCCCAGGCCACTCCGTGTCATTCTGGATGATCCGTGTAGGGTTTTGTGGGTGACTGGCTGCATTTTGCCCTGGGGGCTGCCTTGGCACACAGCTGGAGCCCCACTGGCCTGCTCAGCAGCTCCAGGGAATGACCTGCCGTGAATCCCAGTGTTCAAAGCACTCCCTGAACCTGTTGCTTCCCACAGAGTGAATTAGGAATTAGGAAGCCACGTCAAGGGGAGGTTTAGGTTGGATTTTAGCAGAAGGTGCTGCAAAGCCTGACTGTTTTGCACAGCTCCTGTGTTTCCCTCCTCCCAGGCAGGTGTTACCTGGAGTAGCTTTCCCGTGTTTGGATCAGGGAAATCAGGCTCCACTCTTGCCATGCCACCCCTCGAAGCGTTGTTCTCCAGTGCAGCAGGAAGGACGGGAGGGAGGGAGGGAATCATTCCAAGGTGAGGGAATGCTGTGCCCTTGTTGTGCTGCCCCTCCCCAGGGGCTGAGTGACCACAGGACAAGACCCTGACGTGCCTCACCCCAGCTGTCCCCAGCACTGAGCGCTCCCTGCTTCCCCAATCCGCTGTTTTCCCACGTTTTGGGAGCTATTCCCGGCCTCTGCAAACACACAGTGTTGGTGTGTTTATTTGGCAAGATGTTTTCCCCCATCCCAAGGCTCCTGTGGGGCCCGGTGGCCTCGGGAATGCAAATCCCTGTCCTGGAGCACGTGCAGCTGGGGGCACAGACAGGGCACAGGTGGGGCTGGAAAGGAGCTGCAGGGACACTGAGCCTGCCTTAAAACACAGCTCAGGGCTCAGCAGCTTCCAGGCTGGCATTGCTCTCACTCCCTCCCCGTGGCTCTGGGGTCGTGCAGGGAATTGTCACCAGGCTGGGTTTGGAAGGAGCAGAAAGTGCAGCTCAGGTTAGTGGGTGTTCAGTCTGTGCTCACACCAGGGTTTCTGTGGGATTTCTGCTTCAGGAACACCCCCTGAGTGTGGATTTTGGGGTTCCCTGACTTGTGTGACCCCCAAAGCCCTCTGCACCCTGTTTTTTCCTTCCCAGACATTGCTGCAAATCCTTGGTTTTGCCTTTTCCACCTCACCTGTGTCAGTGAGGAGCAAATGCAGGAAGTGCAGCTTCCCTTTAGTGGGTGTTAAATCCGTGCTCACACGGGGATTTCTGTAGGGTTTCTGCTCCCTGGGTGTGGATTTTGGGGCTCCCCAAAGCCCTCTGCACCCTGTCCTTTCCTTCCTTAGCACATTGCAGTTATTTTTCTGGAGCAGATTGCAGACACTCCTGGAAGTAGCTCCCTGTTTTTGCCTTTTCCACCTCCCCCATGGCAGTGAGGAAACTTCTGAAGTGCAGGAATCTCACTGAGAGCCAGACAATGTCTGTAAAGGTCTGTCTGCTGATTTTAAAATCCAATCCTGCCTCCTGCCTAAAAGTTGTTTTAATAATTAGCACCGAGCTCCTGGATGAGCCATTCCTGACAAAACTCTGTCTCCTTCCCCCATAACCAAAGGCTGGAGCACAAGCAGAGCTCGCATGTGCTGCAGGTTGTTTTCTGGCAGCGCCTTTGCCCCTCGGGGGGCATGCAGGTGCACCAGGGTGCTTCCAGGGCTGGCATGTGGCCAGCATTCCCGGGTGGCAGAGGTTTCCCACCAGCATTCCTGCGCAGGAGCTGTGGCTGCGCCTCGGGGGCTGAGGTTTTTATAAAATCCCACGACTTGGGCTCAACAACACCAACAAAAACAACAAAACCAGCCACCCGAGGAGGTGACAGTCCCAGGGGGAGTGGGGGTTTGGGCTGGGGTTGTGCTGGGGAGGCTGATCCTTGCCCCAGCTGGGAGCGTGTGCGCTCGTGCACGTTGGCACTCAGGTGTTCCAGGCACATCTGGTGCTCCCTAAACCTGGGGGCTTCAAAAGGAACCAGCAAAATGTTGTGGGAAATGTGGGCAAACAGCCTGAGCTGCTGGGGCAGGGGTGTGGGAGCTGGGGTTCCTGTACTGGGAGATCAGTGTAGGGAGATGGGAGCTGGAATTGCTGTACTGGGAAATCAGTGTAGGGAGATGGGAACTGGAATTGCTGTACTGGGAGATCAGTGTAGGGATGTGGGAACTGGAGTTTCTCTACTGGGGAATCAGTTTGGAAGGTCAAATTCATGGAGCCATGGAATCCTGGAATGGTTTGGGTGGGAAGTGACGTGAAACCCATCCAGTGCCACCCCTGCCATGGGCAGGGACACCTCCCACTGTCCCAGGCTGCTCCAAGCCCTGTCCAGCCTGGCTGTGGACATTCCCAGGGATTCGGGGATGGACACAGCTCCTCTGGGAATTCCATCCCAATATCCCATCTCACCCAGCCCTCTGGCAGTGGGAAGCCATTCCCCCTTTTCCCTTGGCTCATCCCCGGTCCCGAGCCCCTCTGCAGCTCCAGCGTGTCCAACATCCGTGTCCCTGCCTGTTGTCCCTCAGGTACGTGGGGAACCTCTCCAGGGACGTGACCGAGGCTCTGATCCTGCAGCTCTTCAGCCAGATCGGACCCTGCAAGAACTGCAAGATGATCATGGATGTAAGAGCCTGAATCCTCTCATTTCCCTGCTCCTCCTCAGCTGCTGCCTCCAGGCTGTGCTCGTGGCTCTGGGAATTGCCCTGGAAACGGGGCACAGCCACCTGAAATAAATCCAGAGATGGTTTTGGCATCGTTTCTGCATGTGCCTGCTGCTGAATTTAAAGATGGGTGGACATGGAGAGGGACAGTGAGCTCATTAAATCAGGAGGGGATTGCAAACGGGGCTTTAAAAATCTTTACCATCATTCTTTACAATTCTTTACCATTCTCACCGATTCTTTACCATTCTTTGCCATCATTTTCCCTTTCTAAGGGAGAGTTGAAGGCTCTGGGAGTGTTGTTAGTGCCTGTAGGGACTGTCCAGGTGGGGCTGTTGAGGTGTCGGCAGTCAGAGCTGAGCAGAGCAGCCAGAGCCTGGCTTTGTGTCCCTAATCCTGGCTTTGTGTCCCTAATTCTGGGTTTGTGTCCCCAGTCCCGGGTTTGTGTCCCTAATCCCAGGTTTGATTCCCTAATCGCAGCTCAGTGTCCCCAGTCCCAGCTCAGTGTCCCCATGCCAGCTGCTGTCCCCATGCCAGCTGCTGTCCCCATCCCGGCTCAGTGTCCCCATCCCAGCTGCTGTCCCCAATCCTGGCTCAGTGTCCCCATCCCAGCTCAGTGTCCCCATCCCAGCTCAGTGTCCCCATCCCAGCTCAGTGTCCCCATGCCAGCTGCTGTCCCCATCCCAGCTCAGTGTCCCCATCCCAGCTCAGTGTCCCCATGCCAGCTGCTGTCCCCATGCCAGCTGCTGTCCTGTCTCAGACAGCTGGCAATGACCCCTACTGCTTCGTGGAGTTCTACGAGCACCGGCACGCGGCCGCGGCGCTGGCTGCCATGAACGGCAGGAAGATAATGGGTAAGGTAAGCTCCCTGCTGGGTGAGTCTGGGGCACAGGCTGTGCCAGGGGGAATTCCTGCTGGGAGAGGAGGGCACAGGCTGTGCCAGGGGGAATTCCTGCTGGGAGAGGAGGGCACAGGCTGCAAATGGAGGATTCTGCCTTTGGAGTGGAGATCTCAGTGGGACACAGCTCAGAACAGGAGTTCAGGGTGTTGGGAGGAGAAATTCAGGGAGTTGGGAGGAGAAATTCAGGGTGTTGGGAGGAGTTCAGGGTGTTGGGAGGAATAATTCAGGGTTTTGGAGGAGTTCAGAGGTTTGGAAGGAATAATTCAGGGTTTTGGAGGAGTTCAGGGTGTTGGGAGGAATAATTCAGGGTTTTGGAGGAGTTCAGAGGTTTGGAAGGAATAATTCAGGGTTTTGGAGGAGTTCAGAGGTTTGGGAGGAATTATTCAGGGTTTTGGAGGAGTTCGGGGCGTTGGGAGGACCTCGGAGCTGGGATGTGGGCCTGGGAGGAATCACGCGGTTCCAGAGGGGTGTTTTGGAAGGCCCCTCTGGAGATGATCCTGTGCCAAAGCTCGCTCAGAGCAGGGCACAGGGGACAGTCCAGGCAGGGTTTTGATGCCTGCTGAGAAGGAGCTACCACAGCCTGTTCCAGGCATCAAAGGAAAGATTTCCTTCATATTTTCCTTCTTTTCCTCATATTCAGGTAGAACTTGCCATGTTTCAGTCCCTGCCTGTCACTGGGCACCACTGATCAGAGTCTGTCCCCATCCTCCTCACAATCCCCCTTGTGACATTGGGAGCCATTCCCTGTGTCCTGTCCCTCCATCCCCTGTCCCAAATCCAGCTCTCCTGGAGCCCCTGCAGGCCCTGGAATGTGCTGGAAGCTCTCCCTGGGGCTTCTCCTCTCCAGGTGAGCGCCCCAGAGCAGTTAATCTAAGAACAAACCCTCTCCCTAGAAAAGTGTCTTAAACTTGAGTTTTAACCCCAGCCTTGCCCTGTAGGGTCACGTTTGAGCACTGGGGGTCTCTGAGTTTTTGGGATTTGCCAAATCTGATGTGTGGTTGCCATTTGCAGGAGGTCAAAGTGAACTGGGCCACCACCCCCAGCAGCCAGAAGAAAGACACCAGCAGTAAGTGTCACCTGTGCAAGTTGTGAAACAGAAATGCAGCACACAGAGCTCTGTGGGAATGGTTTTGATTGGAATCCTAATTGTTTATTGTGTTTGTGTTAATTAAACTTCAGGGCAAATCTGATCTTTGCCATCACACAGCGTTCACAAGGTAATTGTGTCTTCTTAAACATCAAATTGTGGATCTCCAGGGTGTACCTTGAAGCTAAATTTGGGGTTTTTTGTTTGTTTTCCATTGAATTTTTATGGAAAAATTCCATAAAATTCCCTTCCATTTCCCTGTAGCATCAGGAAGGGATTTGGTGCAAATCTGTGACTATTTGCTACCTGGGCAGTTGGCAATTAAAACCCAAAATGCCTCATTCTGTATTTTTGAGGCACACTGAGCATCTTCCTCCAGAGCATCCAGAAGGGTTCCATCATTCCCAGCAATTTCTGTGGGGAAATCCTTGGAATTTTAGGCTGGTGGGGCTGAACCCCATCAGTGCCTGAGACAGTCTGTGTCAGGCTGTTGGCTTGAGGTGGAAAACTCCTCAGGTTCAGGCCTTTTGTGCCTGTTCCTCATCAGGAAGGGATCCCCTTCCCACCCTGAGCCCTCAGTCCTCGTTCTCCCACCCCTGGCACTGTCCCAGGTGGGCTTGGAGCACCCTGGGCTGGTGGCAGGGCTGGCACTGGGTGGGTTTCAGCCCCTTCCCACCCAAACCATTGCAGGATTCCACACCACTGGTGCAGATTCCATCCCAATGCTGGCACAGGGAGAGAGAGATTTTCCTGGGCACTGGGCACATGAGGTGTAAATAGTCTCAGATTTGTGCAGTAAGTGCTGGCAGGCCTTAAAAACCTTTAAAAAGTTTGTAAAATTGGAGATATAAATGTGTGTCCTTCAGATCGCTGCCTTGTGGCACTGCCAAGCACAGGGGCTGTCAGGAGCAGCAGAATTCTGCTCTCCCTTCAGGAGCAGCAGAATTCTGCTCTCCCTGCAGCATCCAATATGGAATTTTGTGGTATTTAATACATTTTTTGGTGCTTTTTAATAATGTGTTTTGAATAACAGCTGGAGTTTTAATGAAGGGTTTTTTAAGAAGAGTTTTTTTTCCTCTGCTCAGAGGAAACCACTCTGCTCATCTTCAGCCACTAAGCCCTCCTTTCTCTTTTCCCCCAAAGACCATTTCCACGTCTTTGTGGGAGACCTCAGCCCCGAGATCACAACTGAAGACATCAAAGCTGCCTTTGCTCCCTTTGGAAGAATCTCGTAAGTCCTTTTTTGGGGCAGCTCAGCGTCCCTGTCCTGAGTGGTGACAGCTTTGTGTTGAGTTGGTGACACTGTGGCACTGCAGGGAGCACACTCTGCTCACACTTCTGCATTTTTGGGGCCAGCCCCCCTTTTTGTGGGGGAAATTCCCATTTCCCTCAAAATGAGCCTTTTTTGGGGCAGCACCACCCTGTCCTGTGGCCCCTCACGTTTATCCAGACCCTTTGGGGCAGGGAGCTGAGCTGTCCCAGCCAGGCAGGGACATTCCCAGGGAGGTGGCCCTGCCAGCCTGGCCCAATTCAATAATCTGAAATTTCAGTCTCTCCAAATTTACAGCTGCCCACAGCCCAGAAAGGGGCTAACAAATTGACCTGAGAATTAAATTCAGTTAACAAGCAACATATGCCTTTCAGTTCCTACTTTTTCATTTTTATTTTTATTTTCCATTCATTTCTATGGAACATTTGCAACAAGCGGTAGACTATGTTGGCAAATAAATGAGAATTTAGAAGTTCCCTTTGTGCTTCAGGGACGCACGGGTGGTCAAGGACATGGCCACGGGCAAGTCCAAGGGCTACGGCTTCGTCTCCTTCTTCAACAAATGGGTGAGAGATCTTTGTTTCCCTCCTCAAAAGTGGGTAAAAACCCTTATTTCCCTCTTAATAAATGGGGAAAATCCCTTCATTTCCTCCCTCAATAAATGGGTAAAATCCCTTCATTTCCCTCTTAATAAATGGGTAAAACCCCAGCCATGGGCAGGGACCCCTCCCACTGTCCCACGGTGCTCCAGGCCCCATCCTGGGACACTCCAGGGTCACTCAGGAGGGCTCTGGGCTCACTCCCATGGCCCTGTCCCACAGGAGGGGTTTGGGACACTCCAGGGTCACTCAGGAGGGCTCTGGGCTCACTCCCATGGCCCTGTCCCACAGGAGGGGTGCCAGCAGTGGGGTCAGTGGGGTTTTTGTGTCCCTCTGTCCCCTGCAGGACGCCGAGAACGCCATCCAGCAGATGGGGGGGCAGTGGCTGGGGGGCCGGCAGATCAGGACCAACTGGGCCACCAGGAAACCTCCAGCTCCCAAGAGCACCTATGAGAGTAGGTGCCCACCCTGTGCCCTGCCAGCGCCTGGGGTGGGGATCCCAGAGTTTTTGGGGTGGCAAGGACCTCAGAGCCCATCCCACCCCACCCCTGCCTTGGACAGGGACACCTTCCCCAATCCCAGGGTGCTCCCAGCCTGGTCTTGGACACCAGCAGGGGTGGAGCAGGCTCAGCTGCTCTGGGAATTCCTTCCCAACCCCTCCCCACCCTCATTCCTTCCCAAAATCCCATTTAAATCTCCCTTTCCCCAGTTTGAAGCCATTCCCTGTGTCCTGTCCCTCCATCGCGTGTCCCCAGTCCCTCTCCAGCTCTCCTGAAGCCCCTTCAGGCCCTGGAAGGGCTCTGAGGTGTCCCTGTAAAGATTTGCAGGTCGTTCCCAACAATCCTGTGCCAGCCAGGACTGGAATTCCCCGCCAGTTCCCACTTGGAAACCCCCAGTCCAATCTCTTGCAGCGAGCACCAAGCAGTTGTCCTACGACGAGGTGGTCACTCAGTCCAGCCCCAGCAACTGCACCGTGTACTGCGGGGGGGTCACCTCGGGCCTCACAGGTACGTGTGGCCCCGCCCCCGCCAGCTGTGCCCGTGCCAGCGCGGGTGCCTCAGCGGCTGTCTGTCTGTCTTCTGTCTGTCCTTCCTGCTCCAGAGCAGCTGATGCGCCAGACCTTCTCCCCCTTCGGGCAGATCATGGAGATCCGGGTGTTCCCGGACAAAGGCTACTCCTTCGTCAGGTGGGGGAGTGGGGGGGTCCCAAATGGGAGCAGGATTGGGGGAATGGGGGGGTCCTGGGGGGAGTGGGATTGGGAGGGATGGAGGCGTCCCGGGGGGGAGGCGGATTGGGGGGGGTCCCAATAAATATTCCAATAAATATTCCCAATCAATATCTCAGTCAGTATCCCAATCAATATCCCAATCAATCAATGTCCTAATCCATACCCCAATCCATACCCCAATCCATACCCCAATCCATACCCCAATCCATATCCCAATCAATACCCCAATCCATACCCCAATCCATATCCCAATCCATACCCCAATCCATAATCAATCAATATCCCAAGCCGTGTCCCCTCGGCGCAGGTTCAGTTCCCATGAGAGCGCTGCCCACGCCATCGTCTCCGTCAACGGCACCACCATCGAGGGCCACGTGGTCAAGTGCTACTGGGGCAAGGAGACCCCCGACATGGCCAGCCCTGTGCAGCAGGTCAGCGGCTCCGGTGCTCATTAACCACCCTGTTAATTGGCTGGGAGCTGGCAGTGACAGGGAGCAGTGGGTGGATGAGGGATGGATGGATGGATGGATGGATGGATGGATGGATGGATGGATGGATGGATGGATGGATGGATGGATGGATGGATGGATGGATGGATGGATGGATGGATGGATGGATGGATGGATGGATGGGATGGATCCATGGATGGATGGCGGATCCATGGATGGATGGATCCATGGATCCATGGATCCATCCATCCATGGATCCGCCATCCATCCATGGATCCATCCATCCATGGATCCGCCATCCATCCATGGATCCATCCATCCATGGATCCGCCATCCATCCATGGATCCATCCATCCATGGATCCGCCATCCATCCATGGATCCATCCATCCATGGATCCATGGATCCATGGATGGATGGTGGATCCATGGATGGTGGGTTGGTGGATCCATGGATGGATGGATCCATGGATGGATGGCGGATCCATGGAATGGATGGTGGATCCATAGATGGATAGATGGTGGATTCATGGATGGATGGATGGTGGATCCATGGATGGCGGGCTGGTGGATCCATGGATGGATGGATCCATGGATGGATGGCGGATCCATGGATGGATGGATGGTGGCTCCATGGATGGATGGATGGTGGATCCGTAGATGGATGGATGGTGGATTCATGGATGGATGGATGGTGGATCCATGGATGGCGGGCTGGTGGATCCATGGATGGATGGATCCATGGATGGATGGCGGATCCCTGGCTGCGCTCCGCCGCTGCTGATGTGCCGTGTGTCCGCAGGGCCAGCTGAGCTACCCGCCGGCCTACGGGCAGTGGGCTCAGTGGTACGGCGGCGCCCAGCTGGGCCAGTACGTGCCCAACGGCTGGCAGGTGCCCACCTACGGCGTGTACGGCCAGGCCTGGAGCCAGCAGGGCTTTGGGTGAGTGCTGAGCGCCTGAGAGCAGCCGTGGTCCTGTGGGAGGGGAGCGTGGGGACATCCCGGGGACGTGGGGACATCCCAGGGATGGGGGACATCCCGGGGACATGGGACATCCCAGTGAGGTGGGACATCCCAGGGACGGGGGACATCCCAGGGATGGGGGACATCCCGGGGACATGGGACTTCCCAGTGAGGTGGGACATCCCAGTGAGTGGGGACATCCCAGTGAGGTGGGACATCCCAGTGAGGTGGGACATCCCAGTGAGTGGGGCCATCCCAGTGAGTGGGGACATCCCAGTGAGTGGGGACATCCCAGTGAGTGACCCCCCATCACCCCAAATCCCCCAAAACCCTTCCCCACAACCTTCAGGCCTTATTTAGCAATCCCTGAAGGATATTTTAGCAATCCCTAAAGGATTTTAATTTAATTTACCAATCCCTAAGGGATATTTCACCAATCCCTGAAGGGTTTTATTTAATTTTTCACCAATCCTAAGGACATTTCACCAATCCCTAAAGGGTTTTATTTAATTTAGCAATCCCTAAAGGATAATTCACCAATCCCTAAAGAGTTTTATTTAATTTTTCTCCAATCCCTAAGGACATTTCTCCAATCCCTAAGGACATTTCTCCAGTCCCTGAGGACATTTCACCAATCTCTAAAGGACAATTCTCCAATCCCAAAGGACATTTCTCCAACCCCGATGTTTCTCTCCCCAGGCAGAGCCAGCCCCCCGCGCCGTGGCTGCCGGCCCCGTTCAGCGTGCAGGGCCAGAACGGCGCCGTGCTGCCCGCCCAGCCCGGCTTCCGCGTGGGCTTCGAGACCCCCTGAGCCCCCCGCAGGAGCCGGGCCCCGTGCAGCCCCCGACCCCCGGCTGGGGGGGTTGTTCTGGAGGTGTTTCTGGAGCACGCACTGCAGGGACTCGGCCGCCCGGCGGGGAGTCGGGCAGGAATTGCACAAACTCATCCTCGGGGGGGTTTTTTTGGGATTTTTTCCAGGGGTTTGCCCTCAGAAAAAAACTCTGGGGGGGGAAAAAAAAACAAAAACCACCCCGAAAGAAGCCAAAAGTGTGGGAATGTGGAGCTGCCTGCAGCCAGGCTCCGTTTGGAAGGAGCCTCTTGCAGGAGGTTTTTCTGCCAGATAAATCCTTCGTTTACATCCTTTTTTTGTGGATCTCAGTGTGTTTTTCAGGGTTGGGGTTTTTTGCCTTATGCTGGGGAAAAATAAAATTTAAAAATAAAATAAATTTGAAGAAAAGGGACTGGAAAGTGCCCAGCTCTCCCCACCTGAGCCAAGATTCCCACCCTGGGACAGCAAAATTCCTGTTGCTAAAACGTGACAGATCCCTCCGGGGCTTGGTTGGGTTTGTTTTTTTTTAATTTTTTACTGATTTCTACATTTTCCTGTACTGATTCTGTAAAATATTAAGAGCAAGTTGAAGAATTTTTGCACAACCGTCGGCCACTTTTGTATCTTTTCCTTATTTAAAGGTAGGACACGGAGTCTTTTGATGTGATTTGTGCCTCAGATCTTCCCTTTTTGTGTCCTTCTTTTTTTGTGGATATGAGATCTCTCTTGGAATATAAAGTTTTTAATCCATTGTGTAAAATCCAGGTGTGTTTCACAAGGGAGTGAAGGTGAGAAGAGCTCCCAAACCTGATCTGTCAGAGGCCAAAAAACGCCCTTTTTTATCCTACCTCTCGCCCAGCCTTTAAAATAAACCACAAAAAACTCACAAAAATGGAAAAAAATACAAAAAACTTTTTAAAAAAAAAAAAAGGAAAATGAAAAAACTGAGCTGCTTGTGTGCTGTGTTTTGTCACGTGGTGCTGCGTTGGGGTTGAGGGGGGCGGGTGGAGCTGCTGGGATTTGGGGGAGGGAAATGAGTGGAATTCGGGGGGAAAAGGCGAAATTTGGGGGAAAAGGGAAATTGGGGGAGTCCCGCCGCGGGGGCTGCTGGGAGTTGTAGTCCAAGCCGCTTAGCGGTTTAATCCCCTCTTTGGACTACAGCTCCCAGCAACCCCCGCGGGGCACACGTGATGCCAGCGGGCCAATAGGAGCGCGTCGGTGGCGGAAGTGGAGCCCCTCTCACGGCTCTGCCGGCGGCGGTAACGGGGCCCGGGTACCGGGGCGGACCCGGCGGCGGAGCTGACGTCACGGGCCGCGAGGGATGCTGGGAAACCCCGGGAAGCGCCGGTGAGGGGGGGATGAGGCCCCCGGGGTTGGCCGTGAGAGGAGTCGCGGCCTGGGGCTGAGGGGAGAGACCCCCGGGCCTGAGGGTGGAAGGAGAGAGCCCCGGGGATTGGAGTGAGGGGAGAGAGCCCCGGGGTGAGGAGAGAGACCCCGGGGTGAGGGGAGAGAGCCCGGGTGAGGAGAGAGAGCCCGGGGTGAGGAGAGAGAGCCCCGGGTGAGGGGAGAGAGCCCGGGGTGAGGAGAGAGAGCCCGGGTGAGGGGAGAGAGCCCCGGGTGAGGGGAGAGACCCCGGGTGAGGGGAGAGACCCCGGGTGAGGAGAGAGAGCCCCCGGGTGAGGAGAGAGAGCCCGGGGTGAGGGGAGTGAGCCCGGGGTGAGGAGAGAGAGCCCGGCTTGAGGGAAGGTGGCACAGGGACTGCTGGGGTGACACAGGGCCTGTCACAGTGAGCACTGCCGTGGCACAGGGACTCTCAGGGTGTTCGCTGGGGTCACACAGGTTCTAGGTAGAGTGGCACAGAGACTGTCAGGGTGTTCACTGGGGTGACATAGGGGCTCTCAGGGTGGCACAGGGGCTCTCAGGGTGGTCACTGGGATGGCACAGGGGCTCTTAGGGTGGCACAGGGGCTGTCAGGGTGGTCACTGGGATGGCACAGGGGCTCTCAGAGTGGCACAGGGCCTGTCAGGGTGGCACAGGGCATCTCAGGGTTGTCACTGGGATGGCACAGGAGCTCTCAGGGTGGCACAGGGGCTCTCAGGGTGGTCACTGGGATGGCACAGGGGCTCTCAGAGTGGCACAGGGCCTGTCAGGGTGGCACAGGGCATCTCAGGGGGGTCACCGGGCTCAGGCTGCCGCTGTGACCCGCCACCCTCTCCGTCCCCAGCGCCATGGATCCGTGCCCGGGCAGGCCCAAAGCCCCGTCCTTCCTGTCCGACCTGGGCAAGGCCACGCTGCGGGGCATCCGCAAGTGCCCTCGCTGCGGCACCTACAACGGCACGCGGGGGCTCAGCTGCAAGAACAAGACGTGCGGCGCCGTGTTCCGGGCGGGCGCGCGCCGGGCGCCGGGCGCCGACGCCGTGCGGCTGCTGAGCGGCGCCCACGGGCAGCTCTACTCGGTGCGCCAGCGCCAGCGCCGCTGCTTCGTGCAGCTGGGCGTGTCGCAGACGGCCATCCAGACCCCCGAGGGCACCCTGATCACCCAGCTGAGCTCGGGCCGCTGCCACGCGCCCGCCTGCGCCGGCGCCGCGGCCGACGAGCAGTGCCAGCACCTGAAGCTGGCGCTGGGCTGCCAGGCCGAGGCCACGCCGCTGCCGCTCAAGAGCTCGGTGCTGGGCGCCGTGCAGGCGCCCGCCGAGGCCAAGCAGAGCCTGTGGGAGCTGGCCACCGAGCCCACGGGGCCGCTGGTGCAGAGGGTCACCAAGAGCGTGCTGGTGGTCAAGTGCAAGGCCAGCCAGAGGCACAGCCTGGGCTACCTGCACGCCAGCTTCGGGCAGCGGCGCTTCTCCTGCGCCTGCCGCGCGCCCGGGCACGGCCGCGCCAAGGGGGAGCGGGAGGAGGACGAGGAGGAGGAGGAGGAGGAGGAGGAAGAGGAGCCCCCCGCGCGCTGCATCCACTTCCTGGCCTGCATCTGCGCCTTCGCCAGCGACGAGAGCCTGGCCCAGGAGTTCTCCGAGTTCCTCGCCTCCGACGGCAGCGGTGGGAGCGGGCAGGGATTGGGGGCGCCCTAAAAACCTGCCTGGGCTCTCCCAGCAGCCGTTCCCTGGGCCCAAAATGGCTCCAGACCATTCCGTGGGTCCCAAATCCCCTGGGCTTGGGTTTGTGCTGCCCCATCCTGCTGTGAGCACGGAGATCCACAGGGAGCCGTTCCCAGTGGGCTGGGGGTCCTTTTCCAGGGCTGGGAACTCTGAACCCCTTCCTAGAGCAGACTCTGGGGTTCACTCCCCAAATCCCCTCCCACAGCAGGAATATCTGGGGTTCATTCCCCAAATCCCACATCAGGAATATCTGGGGTTCGTTCCCCCCAAATCCCACAGCAGGAATATCTGGGGTTCACCCCATTAAGGAGGTTCTGCACCCCAATAACCCCACCCAGTCCAAGGTGCAAACCACAGTGGGAGTGGGATGAAACCCCCCCTCCCCTCCAAAGGAGCCTCCTGGCAGGGTGGGGGGGTTTTGGGGTTCTGGGGGTCCCCGTGTCCCCCAGTGTCCCTGTGGCTCGTGGCTGGGCTGTGTTCAGGGACAGTCCTTGTGTCCCCAGGTCTGAAGGGGACGGTGATCCCGCAGCTGCTCCGTGGCCCCGGCTCCACGGCGCGGGCACGGGGGGCAGCTGCTGCCAAGGCCAAGAGGAGGAGGAAGGACCTGGGGCCAGGTGAGTATCCCTGGGGAGGGCTGGGGGCTCAGACCCCCCAGGGCAGCTCCGGGGGGCAGATCCAGCTGTGGAACCTCTGGAGCAGCTCCGGGGGGCAGATCCAGCTGTGGATCCCTGGTGCTGGTGTGGGGGTGGAGGCCTGGAGGAGGGAGGTGACAGTGGGTGACAGTTGGGTGGCAGTGGGTGACAATGCCTCCCTCAGGCCCACAGGTGCCCGGGCCCCTCCTGGCTCCAGACCCAGCTCATCCCAGCCCCAGGAGGAGCAGCCTGAGGAAGCTGCCCATCGTCTCTTCCTCACCTTCCTCATCCTCCTCCTCGCTGAAGAGACACGGTGAGCCCTGGGGCACTGCCAGCTCGGGGTGGGAGGGAGACAGGGAGAGAAAGAGATGGATGGCACATGGAGCAGCTCCGGGGGGCAGATCCAGCTGTGGAACCTCTGGAGCAGCTCCAGGCCTTAGGAACTCGTGGGGATCCCTGGTGCTGGTGTGGGGGTGGAGGCCTGGAGGAGGGAGGTGACAGTGGGTGACAGTTGGGTGGCAGTGGGTGACAATGCCTCCCTCAGGCCCACAGGTGCCCGGGCCCCTCCTGGCTCCAGACCCAGCTCATCCCAGCCCCAGGAGGAGCAGCCTGAGGAAGCTGCCCATCGTCTCTTCCTCACCTTCCTCATCCTCCTCCTCGCTGAAGAGACACGGTGAGCCCTGGGGCACTGCCAGCTCGGGGTGGGCACGGGTTGATGGGGATTTGGGGAAGGAATTCCTGGTTTGAGGGTGGGGAGGGGCTGGGATGGGATTCCCAGAGCAGCTGGGGCTGCCCTGGATCCCTGGCAGTGCCCAAGGCCAGGCTGGAGCCCCCTGGGACAGTGGGAGGTGTCCCATGGTGGGACTGGGTGGGCTTTGGGGGCCCTCCAACACAAACCATTCCAGGATTCCATGGGCAGGTTTAGGTGGGGTTTTGGGAAGGAATTCCTGGCTGTGAGGGTGGGGAGGGGCTGGGATGGAATTCCCAGAGCAGCTGGGATCCCTGGGAGTGCCCAAGGCCAGGTTGGACGGGGCTTGGAGCACCCTGGGACAGTAGGAGGTGTGGGAGCCATGGTGGGACCAGGTGAGCTTTGGGGTCTCCTCCAACTCCAGCCATTCCAGGATTCCATGTGCTCTGGGGGTGAGGTGTGGGGCACGGTGACATTGCAGTGTCCTTGCTCTGGGCTGGGCAGTGTCCCAGAGCTCTGGGGGTGAGGTGTGGGACACGGTGACATTGCAGTGTCCTTGCTCTGGGCTGGGCAGTGTCCCAGAGCTCTGGGGGTGATGTTTGGGGCACGGTGACATTGCAGTGTCCCTGCTCCGGGCTGGGCAGTGTCCCAGAGCTCTGGGGGTGATGTTTGGGGCACGGTGACAAGGCCAGGTTGGACGGGGCTTGGAGCACCCTGGGACAGTAGGAGGTGTGGGAGCCATGGTGGGACCAGGTGAGCTTTGGGGTCTCCTCCAACTCCAGCCATTCCAGGATTCCATGTGCTCTGGGGGTGAGGTGTGGGGCACGGTGACATTGCAGTGTCCCTGCTCCTGGCTGGGCAGTGTCCCAGAGCTCTGGGGGTGAGGTGTGGGACACGGTGACATTGCAGTGTCCCTGCTCCGGGCTGGGCAGTGTCCCAGAGCTCTGGGGGTGATGTGTGGGGCACGGTGACATTGCAGTGTCCCTGCTCCGGGCTGGGCAGTGTCCCAGAGCTCTGGGGGTGATGTCTGGGGCACGGTGATGTTCCAGTGTCCCTTCCCTGTCCCCTCAGGCTGCCCCCAGGCGCTGGATGAGTCCCAGGTGTCCCTGTCCTTCCAGGAGTGGCTGGGCAGTGTCACAGAGCGCATCCACCAGACCATGCACTACCAGTTTGAGGGTGAGAGTTTGGGACCCCCAGCCCCCTCCCAGTGACCCCAAAACAGCGACAGCCTCCAAATCCCAACCATTCCCCTGGGAACTCCCCCAGTGCTGACCCCCTGAGCCACGGGGACACTTTGGGGTGACAATTTGTGCCCCCCAGCCCCTCGCTGAGCCCGCTGTGCCCTGCAGGCCGCCCGGAGCCGCTGGTTTTCCACATCCCCCAGTCGTTCTTCGAGGCGCTCCAGCAGCGCATCTCCAGCGGCAGCGGCAAGAAGAGGCTGCCCAACTCCACCACGGGTGAGGGAAAAGGGGAAAACACCCCAAAAAAAAAGGGATTGCCCCCCCAAAAAAAAGGGAAAAGCCTGCTGGGAGCTGTGTGGGGGAAGGAGGAGGAGCACGGAGAGGATTCCGGGGTTTTTTGTGGGTGCTGGGGAGGGGGAGATGGAAAATAGGAGGGAGGAGGGGGAAAATAAAGGGGGGGAAAAATAAAGGGGAAAGATGGGGGGAAATAAAGGAGGGAAAGAGGTGGGGAAAAATAAAGGGGGGAAAATAGAGGGAGGAAAAATAAAGGGAGGGGAAAGTAAAAAAATAAAGGGAGGAAAAAGGGGGAAATAAAGGGGGATGGAAAAATAAAGGGGAAAAAATAAAGGTGGGGAAAAATAAAGGGAGGAAAATAGAGGGGGGAAAATAAAGGGGAGGAAAAGTAAAAAAATAAAGGGGGAAAAATGGGGGGGAATAAAGGGGGAAAGGGGGATGGAAAAATAAAGGGGGAAAAATAAAGGTGGGGAAAGAGGTGGGGAAAAATAAAGTGGGGAAAAAGGGTGGAAAAATAAAGGGGGGAAAAAAGGGGTGGAAAAGTAAAGGGGGGAAAGGGGGATGGCAAATTAAACGGGGGAAGGAGGTGGGGAAAAAAATAAACGGGGAAAAAAGGGGTGTAAAAATGAAGAGGGGGAAACAGAGATGGAAAAATAAAGAGGGGGAAGATAAAGGGGGAAGGGGCGGGGGGGGAAATAAAGGGGGACAAAAGGGGGGGAAGGTGGGAGATGTGGAGGTGAGACTGTAGTCAAATGTCCTGTTTCTGATGTCAAAAATGGGGGGGGGGGGGGGGGGGGAAAATAAAGGGGGACAAAAGGGGTGGAAGGAGAGGAAAAGTAAAGAGGGCTGATAAAACCAAGAGGGACAATAAAAGAGGGGGGAAGACCAAAGGGGCCGGAGCCCCCCGAGCCCCTCCCCGAGCCCTCCCCGACCCCTCCCGCAGCCTTCGTGCGCAGGGACGCGCTGCCCCTGGGCACCTTCTCCAAGTACACCTGGCACATCACCAACGTCCTGCAGGTGAAGCAGATCTTCGACACGCCCGAGGTAAGGCCGGGACCCCCCCCCGGACCCCCCCAGCCCCGCGGGGCCGGCCCTGAGCGCTGCCCGGCCCGCAGGTGCCGCTGGAGATCACCCGGAGCTTCGTGCAGAACCGCGACGGCTCCTACGAGCCCTTCCGCAGCCCCCGCGTGGAGGTGGAGAGCCTGCCCGAGGGGCTGGGCCCCCACGAGAAACAGCCCCCGCTGCGGCCCCTGGAGCTGCAGACCTTCCTCAAAGTCGGTGAGGCCCGGGGGGGCACGGGGGGAGCCCAGAACTGCCCCGGGAGGGGAAGGGTGGGACCCCAAAACAGCCCCATGAGGGGCACAGCATGACCCCAGAACAGCCCCAGGAAGGGCAGGGTGAGACCCCAAAACAGCCCCAGGAAGGGCAGGGTGGGACCCCAAAACAGCCCCAGGAAGGGCAGGGTGGGACCCCAAAACCCTCCTGGGAGGTCCCAACTCTCCATAGGACTGGGGGGACACAAACACTCCTGGGGGTGCAAGGGAGGGGACAGGGAGGTTCAGGGGTTGGTGGGGGGTTTCAGTGGATCGGCAGGGGCCCCCAGGCAGCCACGCGCCGTGCCCCCCCAGGACACACGTCCCCCACGCAGAAGGAGCCCACGCCCTTCACCATCGAGTGGATCCCCGACATCCTGCCGCGCTCCCGCCTGGGCGAGCTGCGCCTCAAGTTCCAGTACGGGCACCACGGGGGGCCCCGGCAGCCCCCCGGCCGCGGGACCCCCCCCGCAGAGCCCCCCCCGCTGCCCCTGCCCCCCCTGGGCACCATCGCCTTCCCCTGAGCCCCCCCAGAAGGGACGGGGGGCTCGGGCTGGGGGCAGCGCCTGGGAGCACCCCCAGAATAAACCGGCAGCACCCCACGGGGCTGAGCGTGTGTGGGGGGGCAGGGGGACCCCAGAACGGGGGGGGAAACATGGGGGACCCCCCAGAATGGGGAGGGAAAGGGGGGAAAACCTGGGGGACCCCCAGAATGGGGAGGGAAACCTGGGAGACCCCAAAAGTGGGAGGGGGGAGCCTGGGAGATGATCTCCCCCAGAATGGGAGGGGGGAACCTGGGAGACCCCCAAAATGGGGTGGTGGGGGTGGAGTGGGGCACTTGGGAGACCCCCAAAATGGGGGGGGGAAGGGGGCTGGGAGAGCCCCAAAAGGCTCCCAGTAGGCACCAAGGAGCTCCCAGTTGCTCCCAGTAAGCGCTCACGCGGCACCCAGTTGGCTTCGGGAGTCCCCAGGACCCCCAGTGCCCCCCAGTATCCCAGGGCTTGCCGTGCTCTGTGTTCCCAGTATCCCCAGTCCCCCCCAGTGTATTCCCAGTGCCCTCAGTATCCCCAGTATAGTCCCATTATCTCCAGTGTATTCCCAGTCCCCCAGTACATTCCCAGTACCATTCCCAGTATCCCCAGTACATTCCCAGTACATCCCCAGTACATTCCCAGTACATTCCCAGTACATTCCCAGTACATTCCCAGTACCATTCCCAGTACCATTCCCAGTATCCCCAGTACATCCCCAGTACATCCCCAGTACATTCCCAGTACATTCCCAGTACATTCCCAGTACATCCCCAGTACATTCCCAGTACATCCCCAGTACATCCCCAGTACATCCCCAGTACATTCCCAGTACCATTCCCAGTCCTCCCAGTACATTCCCATTCCCCCCCGCGCTGACCTCCCGCCGCCAGGGGGCGCTGCTGCCTCGCTCACAGCCAAGATGGCGGCGGCCGCGCGCGCGCTGCGGGTGAGGGGAGAGCGGGAACGGGGGGGAAAATACCGGGAATGGGGGAAAAACACCGGGAATGGGGGAATACCGGGAACGGGGAACAACACCGGGAACGGGGACACTGAGGGTGGGGGTGACAAGGGACACCGGGTTTGGGGACACCGGGGGCGCGCGCACTGAGCGTGGGGGGCACTGGGGGAGAGGCCAAGGGCTGTGGTGGCACTGGGGACAGGTCACAGCTGTGCGGTCACACCAGCGCTGTCCCCACTGCGGGGACACCGGCGCTGCTCCTGGGGACGCCCTGGCTGTGCCGGGACCGGGATGTCCCGTGCCAGCTGTGCCCGGCCCTGTCACTGTGCAGGTCCTTCCCCGTGCCCTCCGTGTCCCCAGCGCCACCCGGCAGCTCCACAGCAGCCCCGTGTGCCTCAAGGTGAGCCCGCGGGCACCCCGCGGCCGTGTCCCCCTGTCCCCTGTGTCCCTGTGTCCCCTGTCCCCCATCGCTCTGTCCCCCTGTCCCCGGTGTCCCTGTGTCCCCTGTCCCCCATCGCTCTGTCCCCCTGTCCCCCGTGTCCCTGTGTCCCCTGACCCTGCTGCCCCCTGTCCCTCTGTCCCCTGATGCGCTGTCCCCTGACCCCACTGTCCCCTGACTCCACTATTCCCTGTCCCCTGACCCTGCTGTCCCCTGTCCCTGTGTCCCCTGTCCCCTGTCCCCCTGTCCCCCTGTCCCTGTGTCCCCTGACCCTGCTGTCCCCTGTCCCTGTGTCCCTGTCCCCCTGTCCCTCTGTCCCCTGATGCACTATCCCCTGACCCCACTATCCCATGTCCCCTGACCCTGCTGTCCCCTGTCCCCCTGTCCCCGTGTCCCCTGTCCCCTGACCCTGCTGTCCCCTGTCCCTGTCCCCTGTCCCCTGACACTGTCCCCGCAGGCGCGGGCGGCGCGGGTGCGCGCGGGCAAGGGTGACAAGATGGTGACGTACGAGCAGGCGCACGCCCCGCAGCACATCGGGCACCGCAAGGGCTGGCTGTCCCTGCACACCGGTGAGTGACACGGGACGGGGGACCCAGTGCCACCTCTGTGTCCCCAGGGAACCTGCGTGGCGAGGCAGCGCAGCGGGCAGTGACCCAGTGCCACCCGTGTGTCACCAGTGCCACCCGTGTGTCACCAGTGCCACCTTTCTGTCCCCTCAGGGAACCTGTGTGGTGAGGCGGGTGTGGTGCAGCAGGCCATGACCCAGTGCCACCCGTGTGTCACCATTGCCACTTCTCTGTCCCCTCAGGGAACCTGTGTGGCGAGGCAGACACGGCACAGTGGGTGGTCACTCAGTGCCACCAGTGCCACCTCTGTGTCCCCAGGTAACCTGAGCGGCAGGCAGGCATGGCACAGTGAGTGGTCGGTCACTCAGTGTCACCTCTGTGTCCCCAGGTAACCTGCATGGGTGCCGTGCAGCAGGGGGTCACTCAGTGCCACCCGTGTCCCCAGGTAACCTGCGTGGCGAGGCAGGTCTGGCACAGTGAGGGGTCACTCAGTGTCACCAATGCCACCTGTGTGTCACTCAGTGCCACCTCTCTGTCCCCAGGTAACCTGCACGACAAGGCAGGTCTGGCACAGTGAGTGGTCACTCAGGGTCACCAGTGCCACCTGTGTGTCACTCAGTGCCACCTCTCTGTCCCCAGGTAACCTGCGTGGCGAGGCGGGCACGGCACAGTGAGGGGTCACTCAGTGTCCCCAATGTCACCCGTGTCCCCAGGTAACCTGCGTGGCGAGGCGGGCACGGCACAGTGAGGGGTCACTCAGTGTCCCCAATGTCACCCGTGTCCCCAGGTAACCTGCGTGGCGAGGCGGGCACGGCACAGTGAGGGGTCACTCAGTGTCCCCAATGTCACCCGTGTCCCCAGGTAACCTGCGTGGCGAGGCGGGCACGGCACAGTGAGGGGTCACTCAGTGTCCCCAATGTCACCCGTGTCCCCAGGTAACCTGCGTGGCGAGGCGGGCACGGCACAGTGAGGGGTCACTCAGTGTCCCCAATGTCACCCGTGTCCCCAGGTAACCTGCGTGGCGAGGCGGGCGCGGCGCCCCGTGCCCTGGAGGACGCGTTCCTGCGCCGGTTCCTGGCCGGGACGTTCCCGGGGCTGCTGGCGGACGAGGCGGTGCTGAAGCGGCGCGGGAACCTGCTGGTGATCTGCGCCCTGCTGGCGCGGGCACTGCCGCCCCACAAGCTCTACTTCCTGCTGGGCTACGCCGAGACCCTGCTGGGCCACTTCTACAAGTGCCCCGTGCGCCTGGAGCTGCAGACCGTGCCCGCCCGCGTGCCCTACAAGTTCATCTAGGGAGCGAGCCCAAACGGCCCCAGAAACCATAAATGTTCCTGAAAAACCTTAAATGTTCCTAAAAAACCTGTGAACGGTCCTACGGGAATGCTCTGGGATGTGCCCCACAGGTTCATCTAGGGAATAAACCCATAAATGTTCCTAAAAAGCCTATAAATGTTCCTACAGGAATGATCTGGGATGTGTCCTACACATTCATCTGGGGAGTGAGCCCCAAACGGCCCCAGAAACCATAAATGACCCTAAAAAACCTTAAATGTTCCCACAGGAATGCTCTGGGATGTGCCCCACAGGTTCATCTAGGGAATAAACCCATAAATGTTCCTAAAAAAACTATAAATGTTCCTACAGGAATGCTCTGGGATGTGAAGCACATGCTCATCTAGGGAATAAACCCATAAATGTTCCTAAAAAGCCTTAAATGTTGCTAAAAAAAAACTTAAATGTTCCTAAAAAACCTGTGAACGGTCCTACGGGAATGCTCTGGGATGTGCCCCACAGGTTCATCTAGGGAATAAACCCATAAATGTGTCCTAAAACCTGTAAATGTTCCTAAAAACCCATAAATGTTCCTACGGGAATGCTCTGGGGCATCCTCACTGTCCCCGCAGTGTCCCTGTGTCCCACGTGCTGTCCCCATGTCCCCACGGTGTCCCTGTGCCCCACGTGCTGTCCCCATGTCCCCAGCCGTGTGACATTGTGCAGCGCCCTCTCCCCCCATCCATCCATCCCAGTCCAGCCAGTGCAGGATGTGACAAAACCAGTTTAAATAGAAAGGGGGGAGGGGCGCGGGGGGGGCGTGGGGGCTCAGCCCTTCGCGGACCCCTTGTCCTTGTCCTTGTCCCTGTCCTTGTCCTTGTCCGTGTCCGTGTCCGTGTCCTTGAAGCAGGGGTTGCCCAGGCCCAGCCGTGTCCCCTGCACGGTGTCCCCCGGCGTGTCCTCCCCTGCTGGCACCTGCGGCGCGGGCCCTGAGGGGACAGCGGCACCGTGTCACTGTCCCTGCCCGGGGGGTGACACGGTGTCCCTGTCCCTGGGGAGGTGACACTGTCCCGTGTCACACTGTCCCGGTGTCCCTGTCCTTGTCCCTGTCCCCGAGGTGACACGATGCCCCTGTCCCCGTGCCCGAGGTGACACTGTCCCGGCGTCCCTGTCCCCGGGGAGGTGTCCCTGTCCTCGTGGTGTGACACTGTCCCTGTCCCTAGTATCCCTGTCCCGCTGTCCCTGTCCCGGTGTCACTGTCACGGTGTCCCTGTCCCCAGGGCTGTCCCTGTCGCGGTGTCGCTGTCCCTGTCGCGCTGTCGCGGTCCGTACCGATGTAGCTGAGCAGCACGGGCAGGAATGCCAGGCCGTGTGCCAGCCCCAGCACGGTGACGATGAGGTTGAGGCGGAAGAAGAAGATGCGCACCAGGCGCGCCTTGGCGAACGCCAGCACCGCCACCCCCGGCAGGTTGGTCATGGCCACCCCCGCCACCACCTGCGGCGACAGCGGCCACCCGCGGTGACACCGCCCGGCCGGGACAGCGGCCCGCGGTGCCAGCCCGGACCGGGAGGGTTTGGGGACCCGCGGTGTCACCCCCCGGCCCTGGAGGCCCCACGATGCCACCCCCAGCTCCAGGACAGCTTGGGGTCCCACAGCGTCACCCCCCGGCCCCAAAAGGTCCCCTGGTGTCACCCCCCGGCCCCAGGACAGTTTGGGGTCCCACACTGTCACCCCCTGGCCCAGGAGGGTTTGGGGTCCTGCAGTGTCCCCCCCGGCCCCGGAGGTCCCACGGTGCCACCCCCAGTCCCAGGACCGTTTGGGGTCCCCCGGTGTCACCCCCAGTCCCAGGAGCTCCCCCGGTGTCGCCCCCCAGCCCCAGGACAGTTTGGGGTCCCACAGTGTCACCCCCCGGCCCCAAAAGGTCCCCCAGTGTCGCCCCCCAGCCCCAGGACAGTTTGGGGTCCCACAGTGTCACCCCCCGGCCCCAAAAGGTCCCCCAGTGTCGCCCCCCAGCCCCAGGAGGTCCCGCGGTGTCCCCCGTGCCCACCTTGCTGCCCATGGTGACAGTGGCCTCCGCGGCTCGTGCCACCCGCGTGGGCTGGCGGCTGCGGGCGAAGGCGCAGGTGATGTGGGACACGAACTCCACCGAGATGCCCACGGCCTGGGGGGACACCGGGCTGGCACCCCGGGCACCGCCTGTGCCCCCAGAGCCACCCCCGTGCCCACAGAGCCACCCTCGTGCCCCCAGAGCCACCTCCCGTGTCACCTGCTATGTCCCAGCTCCTGCTGCCACCTCCTGTGCCCCCAGAGCCACCCCATGTCCCACCTCACGTGTCCCAGTGCCACCCCACATGCCCCACGTCCCTGTGACACCCCCTGTGCCACCCCACATCCCCTGTGTCCCTGTGTCATCCCGTGTGCCCCATGTCCCTGTGCCACCCCCCATGCCCTGTGTCCCCGCTGTCCCCTGTGCCACCCCACATGCCCCATGTCCCCGTGCCATCCCATGTCCCTGTGCCATCCCCCGTGCCCCATGTCCTGCTGTCCCCTGTACCCCACGTCCCTGTGCCACCCCCCCTGCCCCGTGCCCCATGTCCCCGTTGTCCCCGTGCCACCCGCCGTGCCCCGCTGTGCCCTGCCCGCACCGCCACGAGGTTGATGAGTGCCACGGCGTTGTAGGGCACTGCCCAGAGCGCCATGCAGCCCACGGTGCCCAGCAGTGCCATGGCGATGGTCAGCAGCGTGGCCAGGCTGGAGCGCACGTCCATGCCCAGCAGCAGGAAGGACACGGCGAAGGTGGGCACCAGGCACAGTGCCAGCGTCACCAGCCCCTCGGGCACCACCGTCAGGTACTGCTCGTAGTACACGTACGTCACCCTGCGGGTGGCACCGCTCTGGCACCGCTCTGGCACCGGGGACACGGGGACGGGCACCCGGACCCCAAAACGGGCACTGGGACCCCAAAACGGGCACCAGGACCCCAAAATGGGCACTGAATACCGTGATATGGGCACCCCAGCACCCACAGCACCCTGGGATGGGCACCCTGCCCTGGGCATGGCTAACTGGCAACCCCTAAAATGGGCACCCACACTGACCTCTGATCGGGGCACCCCCTCGAGACCCCCAGCAGGGGCACTGGGGCACCCCCTGCACCCCGGGACGGGCACCCTGACCTGGGCACCGCTACCTGCCCACCCCCCACCGAGCCCCCCTCGTCCCCCCGCGCCCCCGGCGGGTCCCCCCGCGGCTGGCAGTGCCACTCACGTGTAGGGGAAGACGCGGAAGGCGGGGTCGGTGCCGGGCACGGCGCGCAGGGTGCCCGTGATGCGCTCTGCCAGGGCGCGGGCGGCGCGCAGGGCACCCGTGTACTCCTGGGACGTGCGCAGCGGCCGCTGGTACGCCATGAAACGCGTGGCTGCGGGCACGGCAGCGGTCACTCGGGGCAGCGGGCACCACCGGGGCAGCTGGCACCACCGGGCCAGCAGTCACTCGGGGCAGTGGGCACCATGGGGCAGTGGGCACCATGGGGGCAGTACCACCGGGGCAGCAGTCACTCGGGGCAGTGGGCACCATGGGGCAGTGGGCATCATGGGGGCAGTGGGCACTCCCTGTGGTCAGCAGCTGCCACAGGGTCAGTGGTCACCCCTGGGCGTCAGTGGTCACCCCTGGGGGTCAGTGGTCACCCCTGGGTGTCTGTGGTCACTCCTGGTGGTCAGTGGTCACCCTGGGTGTCTGTGGTCACTCCTGGTGGTCAGTGGTCACCCTGGTGGTCAGTGGTCACTCTGGGGGTCAGTGGTCACCCCTGGGTGTCTGTGGTCACTCCTGGGGGTCAGTGGTCACCCTGGGGGTCAGTGGTACCCCGGTCCCTGTCCCCGTGCCACCCGCACTCACCCAGGATGGTGCCGTTGGCGTCCATGCTCACTGCGGTGTCGTAGGCGCCCAGGCCACTGCGGGGACACGGGAGGGTCAGGGGACAGCCGGGGGACAGCCGGGGGACAGCCGGGGAGTGCCCACGCTGGTGTTCCTGTCCCTGGCTGCCACCACCCCGTGGGTGGCATTGAGCACTGGGTGTCCTCCACAGGTGCCACCCACCCCTGGGTGTTCCCCCTGAGTGTCCCCTGCTCCTCAGTGTCCCCACAGGTGCCACCCACCCCTAGGAGCCTCCACAGTGCCAAACTCCGTGTCCCCTTGGGTGGCATTTACCCCCGTGGGTGCTCCCCTTACCACACCCCTGGTGTCACGGCGGTGCCACCCCAGTGCCACCACGGTGCCACTCACCCCTTGGCGCACTGCAGGGTGGGCCGGTCCTGCAGGAACCAGGGCAGGAAGCGCTGGAACTCCTCGGCCGTGGGGCGCCGCAGCCGCTTCAGGCACTGGCCCAGGGCGCAGCTGGGGTCAGCTGCGGGCACACGCGGGCTCAGCGCGGCCCCGCTCACACCGCGGGCACCGCGGGCACCCAAGGGCGCGCCGTGCCCGGCACAGCAGGCACCAAGCAGGCGCCCAGGGGGCATCACGGTAGGTGCCCAATGACCTCCCAATGGGCACCCAGTGGGCACCCAGTGGGCATTCAATGGACATCCAAGGGACGCCATGGTGGGCACCCAATGGCCATGGCAGTGGACACTCATTGTACATCTAAGAACCATCATGGCGGGCACCCCATGGGCACCCACCAGCCACCATGGTGGGCACCCAATGGCACCCAACAGCCACCATGGTGGGCACCCAATGGCACCCAACAGCCACCATGATGGGCACCCCATGGGCACCCACCAGCCACCATGGTGGGCACCCAGTGGGCACCCACCAGCCCCATGGTGGGCACCCCGTGCCCCCCGGCAGCCCCTGCCCCGCCGCACTCACTGCTGGTGGAGGGGCAGAACTCGCCCTTGTGCTCCCCGCTCTGGTGGATGCGGCAGCAGCGCACCGTGGGGTTCAGCCAGTCCAGGAAATCGTCCAGCCACGAGGTGGCCGGGATGGCCAGGTAGGACCTGGGGAGGGCACAGGGGGCTGGCAGGGGGCGGGCACGGCCAGCCTGGCACCCGCGGGCACCACGGGCACTCACACGTTGGGGAAGCGCGTGGCCAGCTGGATGCTCTGCGTCAGCGAGTCGGCGTCGCAGCCGGCGCTGGAGCAGATGGCGTTGGTGCCGTTCTCCGAGGAGAAGTTGTAGCCGCTCGTGGTGACAAAGTAGGTGGGGACACCCACGGCCAGGTAGCGGTTCAGCTCCGAGAAGTACGGGAGCAGGTACGAGTCCTGGGGACAGCCGGGGACAGCGGTGGCACCCGCGGGGGCACAGAGGGACAGAGGGGACAGAGGGGACAGAGGGGACAGAGGGACAGAGGGGACACAGAGGGGGCACAGAGGACACAGAGGGGACAGAGGGACAGAGGGGACAGAGGGGTTCCAAAGGAGTGCCAGCATCCCAGTGGGTCCCCATATAAGGCCATGCCACCCCTGCCATATGTCCCCATGTCACACCCCCACGTGTCCCCATCCAGGGCTGTGTCACCCACCCAGCACCCACAGGTCTCAGATGGGTCACCCCACGTCCCCATATGTCACCCCCACATGTCCCCAGGCCTCGCCATGGGGCCACCTCCCAGCCGTCCCCCCTGTGTGTCCCTGCTGCCACCCCACGTGTCTCCACTGTCCCCGCTGTCCCCCCGTGTGTCCCGCTGTCCCCGCGGTGCCCGCTTGCGGTGCCCGCTTGCGGTGCCCACCTCGGGCAGTGCCAGCTCCTGGTCCAGCCCCACGGACACGTGGAAGAGCAGGAAGAGCCCGGCGCAGGCCAGGAACAGGAACAGCAGCACCTGGGGGGAGGGGGCTCAGGGACCCCAACCCAAACCCACGGAGACCCCCGGGACCCCCAAAACCCCACAGAGACCCCCGGGACCCCCAAAACCCCAGAGACCCCAAACCCCTACGCACCCCCATGGCCCCCTGTGCCCCCCATTCCCGTGTCCCCCCGTGCCCCCCCTGCCCCCCGTGCCCTCACCACGGCGGGCCGCACGAGGGGGTGCAGCAGCACGGGGGTGTAGAAGCGCTCGAGGAGGGGGCGCAGCAGCCCCCTGCCCGCCCCGGCCGTGCCCCCCTTGCCCTTCCCGCAGCACCGTTCCCGTGCCCCCCGTGCCCCCCGTGCCCCCCGTGCCCTCACCACGGCGGGCCGCACGAGGGGGTGCAGCAGCACGGGGGTGTAGAAGCGCTCGAGGAGGGGGCGCAGCAGCCCCCTGCCCGCCCCGGCCGTGCCCCCCTTGCCCTTCCCGCAGCAGCAGCAGAGGTCGAAGCGCCCGGCCTGGGGGCACGGAGGGGTTGGCACGGCTCCTCTGCAGCCCCCCCGTGCCCCCTGCCCACCCTGGGCACAGCCAGGGGACCCTCACCCACCCTGGGGGCCCTGTGCCCACCCTGGGCATCCTTACACTCACCCTGGGGGCTTCATGGGCACCCTGTGCCCACCCTGGGGACCCCTCACCCACCCCATGCCCACCCTGGCATCCCCACACCCACCCTGGGGACCCCTGCCCACCCTGGGGATCCTCACCCTGTGCCCACCCTGGGGACCTCTCACCCACCCTGTGCCCACCCTGGGGACCCTCACAGCCACCCTGAGCCCCCAGCCCGTGCCCCCCTGCCCTGGCCCCGCGGTGCCCCCGGTGCCACCTCCTGTCGCCGCCTGTCCAGCGCCACCAGTGCCACAAACCCCGACATCTGCAGCGCGAAGTCCAGCGCGATGGCGAGCGCGGCCGTGAGGGCGAAGGTCCGCACGGCTGGCATGGACGAGAGGGCACCTGCGGGACCCCCGGGCACCCCCGGGTCACCGGAGACCCCCTGGCACCCCTGGGTCACCGGGACATGGCCGGGCACACCCCTGGCATCCTCGTGTCACCGGACACCCTCTGCCACCCCTCGGTGTCACCAGAACCCCGTGCCAGCCCCCCACACCACCCCCCGGCCCGTGCCCCTTGTCCCCCATGTCCCTGTGCCCACCCAGTGCCCCCCAGCGCCCCTGTGCACCCCCATGTCCCTGTGCCCCCAGTGTGCCTCCATGCCCCCCCTTCCTCCCAGTGCCCCCCGTGCCCCCCGTGCCCCCGCACCGAGGAGGAAGCAGACGGTCTCGGAGAGGCTGCAGAGCAGCATGCTCGGTGCCACCTGTGCCAGCACCCGCCCCAGGTGCTGCTCCCGCGTCTCGCCCGGCTCCTGCTGCGACTGCTGCTGCCAGGGAGGGGGGTCAGGGGCGGCCCGGGCACCCCCCGAGCCGGGGGGCACCCAGGGGCACCCCAGACCCCAAATTCCCCTGTGCCCACAGATGCCCCCCTTGCCCTATGGGGATCCCTGTCCCGAAATGTGCCCCCACCCC
>NW_024518651.1:39807-40352 GCF_017590135.1 Pyrgilauda ruficollis
CGGTGCCCCCCGGTGCCCCCCGTGCCCCCGCTCCGCACCTGCAGCTCCTGCACGAAGATGAAGATGTTGTCGGCGCCCACGGCCAGCACGAGGAAGGGCACGACCTCGATGATGATGAGGGACGAGCGCAGCCCCAGCAGCGCCAGCAGCCCCATGGCGGCCAGCACGGCCCCCAGCACCACCGCGATGCCCCCCAGCGCCAGCGTCACCTTGGACTCCACCTGCGGCACCCCCGGGGGGCACCCCGGGTCAGCACCCCCGGCTGGGCACCCCCGAACCCTCCCGGGACTCACCAAACCCCTCCGCCAACCCCGAATCCCCCCGAGCCCCCCAAATCGACACCCCTCGGGGTCACCGGGACCCTCCCTCACCCCCGAACGGCCCAGGACCCCCCCAAACCCACCGCCCCGGGGCTGCACCGGGTCCCTCTGCCACCCCTGATGCCCCCAAACTCTTCCGGGGCTCACCAGGTCCCCGTGCCCCCCCGAGACCCCCGGGGCTCACCAGGACCAGCTGCCACCCCCGAACCGCCCAGAACCCCCCCA
>NW_024518651.1:40396-51525 GCF_017590135.1 Pyrgilauda ruficollis
GACCCTCCGCCAGGCCGTGTACTCGCCCAGGGCCAGCGCGATGTAGGCGAACACCAGCAGGTAGCTGGTGGCGAACACCGGCAGGTCCTCCCCGCTCGTGCGGTTGATCTCGTCCTCCAGAGAGCGCTGAGGGGACAGCGACAGCTGGGGGGGCACCGCGGGCACGGGGACAGGGAGGGGGGACAGGGATGTGGGGGGCACCGGGGGCACGGGGACACTGGGGACATGGAAGGGGCACAGGGACACGGGGGGCACCAGTGGCATGGAGGGGACACGGGGTTCACTGAGGCCAATACGGACACAGTGACACAGGTGACATCGGGTACATGGGGGTCACAGGGACACGGGGGACACGGGGGGGACACGGGGGACACGGAGGGGACGCGGCCGCACCTCAGCCATGAAGGTGACCGAGAGGTCGCGGCCGTGGCGGCGCTGGAAGTCGCGCACCACGCGCAGGAATTGCCGCTCCCAGCTCAGCGCCCACTCGAGGCGCGGGTCCCCCGCGGGGAAGTTGTTCAGCGAGTAGGTGACAATCAGCGCCTCGGCCTCCGTGTACTCCGACTCTGCGGGGACACGGCGGTCACTCCGACTCTGCGGGGACACCTCGGGGGACCCCCCGAGCAGCCGGCCCCCCCCGTACCGCGGTAGCCGCCCAGGGCGATGTAGGGGAACACGGGCGCGCCGTACTCGGCCATGCAGCTCAGCTCCAGCGCCGTGATGTCCTTGAAGGAGAGCGGGGAGCTGGTGGGGACAGGGCCGGGCCGTCAGCGGGGGCTGTGCCCGCCCGGCCCCGCCCTGCGCCCGCTGCCACCCAAGGGTGCCGTGGGGGACGCGTGGGTGGCACCACAGAGACACGGCCTGGCGCCCCACAGTGATGGGGACACACGGGTGACAGCCCAGACACACGGCCTGGCGCCCACAGTGATGGGGACACGTGGGTGACAGCCCAGACACACGGCCTGGCGCCCAGCAGTGATGGGGACACGTGGGTGACAGCCCAGACACACGGCCTGGCGCCCAGCAGTGATGGGGACACACGGGTGACAGCCCAGACACACGGCCTGGCGCCCAGCAGTGATGGGGACACACGGGTGACAGCCCAGACACACGGCCTGGCGCCCCGCAGTGATGGGGACACACGGGTGGCACCCTGAACCCACGTGGGCATCGCCCCAACCCCGCAGCTGGGCACCCCACAGGCACCGTGCCATGTCCAGCACCCACAGATGTCACCCCAGCCCCACAATTGGGCACCAAATCATGGACAGAGCCCCGTGGGCATCACCCCAGCCCTACAGCTGGGCACCCCATGGGCACTGTGCCACACAGATGTCACCCCAGCCCCACAGCTGGGCACCCCATGGGCACTGTGCCACACAGATGTCACCCCAGCCCCACAGCCGGGCACCCCATGGGCACTGTGCCACACAGATGTCACCCCAGCCCCACAGCCGGGCACCCCACGGTGCCCGTGGCACCCACTTGACGCAGTACATGAGGTGGTCGTGCCAGTCCACGGTGCCCTGCTCCTTGCTGTCCTGCTGCCAGGCGCTGAGTGCCAGGCGGCTGCGGTTGTTCTGGAAGTACTGCGTGACACTGTTGACGGCGCAGTCGCCCACGCCGGGCGCCGCGGGGTTCAGGGGGGCGTAGCACACGTCCTGCAGGCTGACGTTCCTGCCCGCGCCCGGTGCCCACGCCGTGGTGCCCGCCAGCGTCTCCTGCAGCTCCAGCAGCGCCAGCAGCACGTCCTGGGCCAGCACCCCGCTGAAGTTCTTGGTGCCCAGCACCACCGAGTCGTAGGTGGTGCCGGGGCGCCCCGGCGCCGTCACGATCACCTGGTTGGTGCGCAGGAAGGGCCCGAAGTGGCGGTCGTGGAACTCCTTCTCCTGCCTGGCACGGCTGCCCGGCGCCGACCACAGCTCCACGGGGTCCGTGGTCAGCTGCAGGGTCACCAGCCCGGCCGAGAGCCCTCCGGCCACCACCACGGCCACCGCCAGCACGGCCACCGGCCGCGTGGCCACCGCCGTGCCCCAGCGGCGGAACGCCCGCTCCAGGCCGCGCTGCCAGGCCTCGCTCGCCCGCTGCGGGCACCCGCGGGCACGCGGCTTCAGCGCCACCTCGGCCGCGCCCCTTTGGCACAGCACGGCCACCAGGAAGGCCAGGGCGAGCGCGGCGAAGAGCAGCACGCAGATGACCAGCACGCCGTCGGCGCGGCCGATGCGGAAGGGCGGCGGCGGGTCGGCGGGCGGCACCACGGGCGGGCAGGCCTGGGCGCAGTCCTGGCACGAGCACGGCTCCTGGTCGGCGCCGGGCGCTTGGTCGCAGCCCCAGGCGGGCGCGTCCAGCGGGACGATGCCCTGGCCGGGCTCGGAGCCGTTGGGCAGCAGCTGGAAGTTGATCTGCAGCGGCGCCAGCCCGTTGTTCTTGTTGCCCTGGTAGTCCAGCCAGCGCTGGGCCGTGCACAGCTGGGCGCCGTAGCGCCCGCACATGGTGGAGATGGCGTAGCCGCCCGTGGCCGGCAGCCGCACGCCCTGGCACGAGGCGAAGGCGGCCTCGGCGTAGCGGCGGCTGTAGAAGAGCTGGTACTCCAGCACGGCCCGGGCGCCGGGCACCGCCGTGTAGTTGGCCACGCGGGTGACGTTGGTGAAGAGGCTCTGGTCGGGGCTGCAGATGTTGTGGCAGTAGAGGTTGGCGAAGTTGCGGGCGCAGGCCGGGCACCGCGCCAGCACGGCGCCCGACAGCCCCACGCTGACGCGCAGCGCGCTCAGCTGCCCGTAGCTGCAGCACACCCGCGTGGTCTCGTTGTCCCCCCGCGCCAGCTCGGGGCACACGGAGCGCAGCAGGGACAGCAGCGCGCCCTGCGCCACCCGCGCCGGCGTGTTGGACAGGCAGGGCACCTTGGAGGGCACCAGCGACACGTTGACCTCGGGGTTGCGCCCGCACTCGCCGTAGAAGGCGCAGACGCCGGCCTGGCGCACGGGGGTCAGCGACGGCGACGCCTGCGGGGACGGGGACGGGGGCACGGTGGTGGCACCTTGAGGGGCGAGGGGGACCCGGTGGGCACCGCGGAGGGGTCGCCACAGCTCTGGCACCTTCGCTTCCTCCAAATGGCACCCGGTGGGCACCACGACATTGTCCCCACATTCCGCCACCGCCAGTTCCTCCAAGTGTCACCCGAATGGCACCAAGTGGGCACCACGAGGGTGTCCCCTGGTTCTGCCACTCCCAGACCTTCCAAGTGCCACCTAAATGTCACCAAGTGGCCACCACACCGGTGCCCCTCGGCTCTGCCCAGCCCAAACGTTCCGAGTGCCACCCAAATGTCACCAGGTGGGCACGGCACCGGTGTCCCCCCGGCTCTGCCACCCTCAGCCCCCAAATGCCACCCGACTGTCACCGCACCGGTGCCCCGCCCCGCGTCCCTCCCGGTGCCACCCGCGGCGTCCCCTGTCCCCTACCAGCGCCAGGAGCGCGGCCAGGAGCGCGCCGGGCAGTGCCAGGGAGGCGGCCATGCTGACAGGGCTGTCCCCGAGTGCCACCCGCGCCTTTAAAGCCCCCCCGCCCCCCGGTGCCAGCTGGGGAGGGCACCGCTGGCCTGATGGCAGCGGGGCCAATCAGCCCGAGGCCGGATCGATCATTAACCCGATCATCGATCGATCGGGGCGGGGCCCAGCGGCCCCGGAGCCGCCAGGGCGGGGTGGCACCGAGCGGGGCATGGGGTGGCACTGCCACCCGTGTGGCAGCAGGCATCACCGAAATGGGGACAAAACGGGGATTTGGGAGTTCAGGGTGGCATCAGGGGACACCCACGGGCACCGATTTGGGGACAAACGCAGGAATTTGGGAGCGGGAGGTGGCACAGGGTGGCAGCGGGACGTCACCCGCAGGCACCTGTGACAGCGCCAGTGCCACATCCCGGGGGTGGCGCCCTGGTGTCCCCCACGCCGTGGGCAGGGCTGTGCCAGGGCCACCCTGGTGCCATCCCGGTGGTGACAGAGCCAGCCTGGTGCCATCCTCGTGTGCCAGGGCCACCCCTGTGCCCTCTGTCCCAGTGACATCCCAGCGGTGCCACTGCCACCCTGGCGCCAACCCTTGTGTGCCAGTGCCATCCTGGTGGAACCAGTGCCATCCTGGTGCCATCCCCGTGTGACAGTACCACCCGGTGCCATCCCCGTGTGACAGTGCCATCCCAGTGCCCCCTGTCCCCGTCGGGTTCAGGGCCTTGGACCCCGCTCGGTGCCACACCTGTCCCCGATGTCACCAGGGTGGGGCAGTGCCACCCCTGCCACCCCCCGGGTCCTGGTGCCACCCCCGAGCTCGCACTGAGTCCCCGCAGTGTCCCCAGGGGTGCCACCCCCGCAGTGTCCCCAGGGGTGCCACCCCCGATGCCATCGGTGCCACCCCCGCAGTGTCCCCAGGGATGCCACCCCTGATGCCATCTGTGCCACCCGTGTGTGCCCTTGTGCCGCTCTTTATGGCCCTGGTGGCCTTGGGGACAAAAAGGGGGAGACAGATAAGGGGGGGACAGATAACGGGGCACAGATAACGGGGGACACTGCCCTGGCACCGCCCTGGCACCTTTGCCCACGCCAGCGTCACCCGCCTGTCCCCGGCCCTGCCTGGCACCGTGCCCGGCCCGGCCCCGTCACGCAGCCACCAAGGGACACCAAGGGACACCGGAGAGGCTCCTTGGCACCTTTATTGTCACCAACCCCCGGGTGGGCACGGGATGGCCCCAGGGTGGCACAGCATGACACAGGTGGGTCCCCAGGGGGTGATGGGGTGCCCAGGTGCCCCCAGGTGGCTCAGGGGGTGCCCCCGGGGTTCAGCGGGGATTTGGGTGGATTTTGGGGTTCAGCAGGGATGTTGGGGTTAGAATTTGGGGATTTTGGGGTTCAGGGGGATTTGGGTGGATTTTGGGGTTCAGCAGGGATTTTGGGAGGGATTTGGTGGTTCAGCAGGGATTTTGGGGGTGGAATTGGGGGATTTGGGGTTCAGGGGGGATTTTGGGGGGATTTGGGGTCCCTCACCTTGCTCCCCCCGCGCCGGGCCCCGGCCCCTCGGGGACATTTCCTCTTTTTGGGGTTGGGGTCGGCGATGCCGCGGAGACTGGGGGGCACTGGGGGGGCACAAAGGGGGTCAGTGCACCCCAAACCCACCCCGGGCCAAATGCACCCCACTGACCACCCCAAAACCACCCCCAGACCCCAATTTTCCCCATTTTTTCCCTTTTATTTCCCCCAAATTTCAATTCTTCCCCAATTTCCCCCTTTTTTCCCCCATTTTTTGGTGCCCAGGTACTCGGGCACGTGGCCCAGGTGGGGCTGGGGCTGCTCCCACTTCCCCATTTCCCTATTTTTATCCATTTTACCCATTTTTAACCCATTTTTTCCCCCAAAATTTCCATTTTTTCCCCCATTTTTCCCCAATTTCCCCCTTTTCCCCCTGTTTTGTACTCAGGCACGTAGCCCAGGTGGGGCTGACCCCACTCCCATTTCCCACTCCCATTTCCTGTCCCTTCAGTCCATTTTTTCCCAAAATTTCACTTTTTTCCCCCAAAATTTCACTTTTTTCCCCCAAAACTTCCCTTTTTCCCCCAAAATTTCCATTTTCCCCCCATTTTGGGTACCCAGGTACTCGGGCACGTGGCCCAGGTGGGGCTGACCCCACTCCAATTTCCCCAGTTTTTACCCCATTTTTCCCCCCAGAATTTCAATTTTTTCCCCATTTTTTCCCCAAAATTTCCATCTTTCCCCCCATTTTTCCCCAAAATTTCCATATTTCCCCCCATTTTGGTACCCAGGTAGTCGGGCACGTGGCCCAGGTGTGGCTGCACGCTGGCCGGGTGCAGGGGCCGGTCGTGCCTCAGCGCCTGCAGGTCCCGGGGATTGTCCTCAAAATACACCTGAAAGCCATTAACGAGCCCCTAATTAACCCCTGATCATTCACCAATCACTAATGAACCCGCCATCATTAACTGGGCACGGGAAATTCCTCCCCAGGACCCAACTGGGTGAGGTTAAAATGGCAAAAAAGGGGTTAAAACGGAGGGGGTGGGGAGGAAACCCAAAAGGATTTGGGGTTTTTATCCCAATTTTGGGGTTTTTATCCCATTCTGGGGTTTTTGACCCATTTTGGGTTTTTTTTTCCCCATTTTTTAAGGATTCTATCCCAATTTGGGGGGTTTTTTATCCCCATTTTGGGTTTTTTCTTTGCCCCATTTTGGGTTTTTATCCCATTTTTAAAAGATTTCATCCCCATTTTTGGGGTTTTTATCCCCATTTAGGAGCTTTTTATCCCAATTTTGGGGGGTTTTGGTGCAGATTTTGGGGTTTTCAGCCCAGTTTTGGGGTCTCACCTTGAGCTTCTCGCAGTTGAGCAGCTCCTGGCGCAGCTCCCGCAGCCGCGCCTCGCGCACGGCCTGCTTGGTGACAGCACGCATGGCGTCCTGGGGACATGGGGACATTGGGGACATGGGGACAGCACTGGGGACATGGGGACATGGGGACAGGCCTGCTTGGTGACAGCACGCATGGCGTCCTGGGGACATGGGGACATTGGGGACATGGGGACAGCACTGGGGACATGGGGACATGGGGACAGCACTGGGGACATGGGGACAGCATTGGGGACATGGGGACAGCACTGGGGACATGGGGACATGGGGACAGGCCTGCTTGGTGACAGCACGCATGGCGTCCTGGGGACATGGGGACATTGGGGACATGGGGACAGGCCTGCTTGGGGACAGCATGCATGGCGTCCTGGGGACATGGGGACATTGGGGACATGGGGACAGGCCTGCTTGGGGACAGCATGCATGGCGTCCTGGGGACATGGGGACATTGGGGACATGGGGACAGGCCTGCTTGGGGACAGCATGCATGGCGTCCTGGGGACATGGGGACATTGGGGACATGGGGACAGGCCTGCTTGGGGACAGCATGCATGGCGTCCTGGGGACATGGGGACAGCACTGGGGACATGGGGACATCCCCATGGCATCCTGGGGACATTGGGACATCCCTGGGGACTCCCCCCCGCAACCCTCGCATCCTCAGGAGGGGACACGAGGTGGCACCAGCCCCCTGGTGTCCCCTTGGTGTCCCTGTTGTCCCCTCAGTGTCTCTGCTATCCCCTCGGTGTCCCTTCAGTGTCCCCGCTGTCCCCTCGGTGTCCCCGCTGTCCCCCGTGTCCCCGCTGTCCCTCACCCTGCAGCGGTACCGCAGCGTCTCGATCTCCTCCATGCGGAACTCGTAGGGCTGCAGCATGGACTGCCCGTTCTCTGGGGACACAGGGCCACCTCGGTGTCACCTCCGTGTCCCCGAGCCCCCCAGGCCCCCCCGCGGTGTCCCCAAGTGCCACCTGCTGCCAGCGTGTCCTCGATGCGCCGCAGCCCCTCCAGCTCGTCGGGCAGTGCCAGCGTCAGCGCCGTGCCAGGGCTGTCCCCACGCGCCGTCCTGGGGACAGGGACACCGTGGGGACACCCCCTGACACCCCGGGGACACCCTGATACCCCTGGGGACACCGTGGTGACCCCGATGACCCTGGGGACACTGTGGTGACACACCTGCCCACGCAGTGGATGTAGGACACCACCGAGTTGGGGACATCGAAGTTGTGACCCCCAAACCCCCTGGTGACCCCGTGGTGGCCCCGGTGACCCTGTGGTGGCCCCGGTGACCCTGTGGTGGCCCCGTGGTGGCCCTGGTGACACACCTGCCCACGCGGTGGATGTAGGTCTCCACGGAGTTGGGGACATCGAAGTTGATGACGGCGGCGACGTTCTGGAAATCGATGCCACGGGAGACGCCGAACTCGGGGTCCTGGGGACACTGGGGTGGCTGTCCCTTCCTGTCCCCCTTCTTGTCACCCTTCCTGGAGGGACATGGGGACAGTCAGGGACACAGGTCCCAGTCCCCAGCGCCACTGCGCTGTCCCCAGTGCCACCCCATTGTCCCCAAGCTGACCTGGCTGTCCTCAGTGTCCCCATGTCCCCAGGCTGCCCTGGCTGTCCCCATGTCCCCGTGTCCGGAGGCTGACGTGGCTGTCCCCATGTCCCCTGGCTGTCCCCATGTCCCCGTGTCCCCAGGCTGACCTGGCCGTGCCCCCCTTGCGCGGGCGGTGTCTGGGGGGCTCCGCCGGCCCCTCCTCGTCGGTGGCCACGATGTAATCGTAGAGACCCCGGTTAAACTGGGCGATGACGTGGCACCTGTGGCACAGGGACAGCGACAGGGACACCTCAGTGGCACCTGGGACACCTCAGTGGCACCTGGGACAGGGACAGGAATTGACAGCACAAACAGGAATTCCCACAGACCCCACCCCATAAATCCCACCCCCTTTCCACTGGGATCAGATGAAAACCCAGGAATTCAGAACTCAAATGGTAATTCCCATAAACCCACCCCATAAATCCCCCCAGACTCACCAGGATCTCACAGGCAGCTGCGGGCTGAGGGCAAAACCAGGAATTCCCACAGACCCCACCCCATAAATCCCACCCCCTTTCCACTGGGATCAGATGAAAACCCAGGAATTCAGAACTCAAATGGGAATTCCCATAAACCCACCCCATAAATCCCCCCAGACTCACCAGGATCTCACAGGCAGCTGCGGGCTGAGGGCAAAACCAGGAATTCCCACAGACCCCACCCCACAAATCCCCCCGGACTCACTGGGAGCGGGCGGGCAGCTGCGGGTTGAGGGCACAAATGGGAATTCCCACAGACCCCACCCCACAAATCCCCCCGGACTCACTGGGAGCGGGCGGGCAGCTGCGGGTTGAGGGCACAAATGGGAATTCCCACAGACCCCACCCCACAAATCCCCCCAGACTCACCAGGATCTCACAGGCAGCTGCAGGTTGAGAACAAAACCAGGAATTCCCATAAACCCACCTTCATAAACCCCCAGGACTCACCAGGATCTCACAGGCAGCTGCGGGCTGAGGGCAAAACCAGGAATTCCCACAGACCCCACCCCATAAATCCCCCCGGACTCACCAGGATCACACAGGCAGCTGTGGGTTGAGGGCACAAATGGGAATTCGCACAGACCCCACCCCACAAACCCCAGGACTCACCAGGATCTCAGAGACAGCTGCAGGCTGAGCACAAAACCAGGAATTCGCACAGACCCCGCCCCACAAACCCCAGGACTCACCGGGAGCGGGCGGGCAGCTGCGGGTTGAGGGCACAAATGGGAATTCCCACAGACCCCACCCCACAAATCCCCCCAGACTCACCAGGATCTCAGAGGCAGCTGCGGGCTGAGCACAAACCCAGGAATTCGCACAGACCCCACCCCACAAACCCCAGGACTCACCGGGAGCGGGCGGGCAGCTGCGGGTTGAGGGCGCAGGCGGCGATCCCGAACTGCTCCAGGAAGAGTTTGACGCGGAAGGCCCGGGCCAGGCTGCCCACGAAGAGCAGCGCGCGGCCCCGCAGCAGCCGCAGCTTCAGCAGCGCCGCCAGCAGCAGGAACTTGTCCTCCTCGGTGCCGCAGCGCAGCTGGAACTGCTGCAGCTGGGAACGGCCCGGCAGCCGCGGCTCGGGGGGCACCACCTGCACCTGGAAAAGGGATTTGGGGTGAAAATCCCAAAAATGGGGACTGGGGAACTGCTGGAGATGGGAACGGCCCGGCAGCCGCGGCTCGGGGGGCACCACCTGCACCTGGAGCAGGGTTTGGGGTGAAAAACCCAAAAATGGGGACTGGGGAACTGCCCCGGGGGCACAACCTGCACATGGAACGGGATTTGGGGTGAAAATCCCAAAATTGGGAGTAGGGAACTGCTGGAGATGAGAATGGCCTGGGAGCCGGGGGGCACCAGCTGCTCCTGGAAAAGGGATTTGGGGTTAAAATCCCAAAAATGGGGACGGGGGAACTGCCCCGGGGGCACAACCTGCCCATGGAACGGGATTTGGGGTGAAAATCCCAAAATTGGGAGTAGGGAACTGCTGGAGATGAGAATGGCCCCTGTGTCCCCTCCCATTGTCCCCCCTGAGTGTCTCCCCCACGTCCCCCAGTTTCCCCTGGGTGTCCCCTGGTGTCCCCCCCGTGTCCCCACCAGAGCAGGGCGCGGATGTCGTCCCCGAAGCCGAAGGACAGCAGCAGATCGGCCTCGTCCAGCACCAGCAGCTCCAGCCACGGCCGCAGTGCCAGGCTGTGCCCGGCCACGTGTGCCAGGACACGGCCAGGCGTGCCCACCACGATGTCCGGCTGCTCCATCAGCACCGGCCTGGGGACACCCGGGGTCAGGGACACCCAGGGGACACCAGGGAGGGGTCAGGGACACCCAGGGGACACCAGGAAGGGGTCAGGGACACCCAGGGGACACCAGGGAGGGGTCAGGGACACCCAGGGGACACCAGGGAGGGGTCAGGGACACCCAGGGGACACCAGGGAGGGGTCAGGGACACCCAGGGAGGAGTCAGGGACACCCAGGGGACACTGGGGACAGGTCAGTGCCAGGCTGTGCCCCGCCACGCGTGCCAGGTGTGCCCACCATCCTGTCCGGCTGCTCCATCAGCCCCGGCCTGGGGACACCCGGGCTCAAGGGGGCTTGGGGACATGGAGGGGACACTGGGAAGGGTCAGGGGGCTTGGGGACATGGAGGGGACACTGGGAAGGGCCAGGGGGCTCGGGGACAGCGGGGGGTGACTGACCGCTGCTCGGCGATGTCCGAGTGGCCGCAGAGCTCGGCCACGCGCAGCTGGCGGGCGCAGAAGGCGGCCAGGCGGCGCAGGGTGTGCCCCACCTGCCGCGCCAGCTCCGCAGAGGGCACCAGCACCAGCGCCCGCACGGCCTGCGGCACGGCCGGGGACGCCTGGGGACACACGGGGACACGGGGACGTCAGCCCTGCCCGGCCCGGGGGCACGCCACGGTCACCCCCTGTCCCCTGCCCTTCAGTGCCCCCCAATGTCCCCAGTGTCCAGTCCCCCCAGTGCCACCCCCATAGCCCCACTCCACTCCTGTCCCCAGTGTCCCCAGTGCTCCCAGTGCCACCCAATCCTTCCCACCCCAAATCCCCCGGTGCCCCCAGTACCTCTTTGATGCCCAGCAGCAGTTTGTGCAGCAGGGGCAGACCCAGTGCCCCCGGTGCCCCCCAGTATCCCCGGTGCCC
>NW_024518651.1:51735-72230 GCF_017590135.1 Pyrgilauda ruficollis
GTGCCCCCCGGTATCCCCGGTGCCCCCCGGTATCCCCGGTGCCCCCCAGTGCCCCCCAGTATCCCCACTGCCCCCAGTATCCCCACTGCCCCCAGTATCCCCGGTGCCCCTGAGTGCCCCCCGGTGCCCCCAGTGCCCCGGTACCTCTTTGATGCCCAGCAGTTTGTGCAGCAGGGGCAGCCCGTACGCTCCGGTTTTCCCCGAGCCCGTCCTGGCCCGGGCCAGCAGGTCGCGGCCCTCCATGGCCAGCGGGATGGCGCGGGCCTGGATGGCCGTGGGCACTGCCCAGCCCAGCTCTGCCACCGCCTGCGGGCACCGCGCCGGCTGTCACCGCCACGGTGACCGTCCGGCCCCAGTGCCACCCCACGGACAGCCCCATCCCATGGGGACGGTCCCCAGTGTCCCCCCACCCCGGGGGACTCCGGTGTCCCCTCACCCCTGAAGGGACTCCAGTGTCCCCGTCCCCTCCCCTCAGCGGGACCCCTCACCCCTGCGGGGACCCCGGCGATCGCTGCCCGCAAGCCCCCGCCCTCCCCAGCCGAACCCCGTCCCGGTGCCCCGCTCGCCCCTCACCCTCAGCAGCCGCCCGTCCAGCCCCATGTGCTCGAACCCCTTCTCCTCCATCTCTGCCGCCATCTTGGCCCCGCCGCCCACACACACAAACACACTTCCGGCCGCGCTGCGCCGCCCACAGACACTTCCGGTGGTGCGCCCAGAGCGCCCCCAGAGCGGCTGGAAGCTTACAGCGCCTCCTGGCGGGGGAGGACTGACAGCATCCCCGACACCCCAATATCCCCCCGGGGTTGATTTTTGGGGGGAAACCGCACTTTGGGCAGGCAGCTGAACGCTTGGAGCGCCAGGACCCCCTCCCCGCCCCAAAAACGCACCGACACCTCTTGGTGGAACCAAAAAACCTTTATTTCCCCCCCAAAAAAACCACCTTGTGGAGTGGTGCTTCTCTGCTCTCCCCCATGGCAGGCAGGGCACCCCAAACCCGCAGCGAGCGCCCCGGGATGGGTTTGGGGTCCCACAAGGGAGTGGGGGGCTCTCCCCAGCACCCCAGGGTGGGTGGGATGGGTTTGGGGGAGCCCTGGGGGTCCCAGAAGGGAGCCAGGATCCCTCCACAGCACCCAGGGGTGGGTGGGATGGGTTTGGGGGAGCCCCTGGGGTCCCTCCCCAGCACCCCAGGCTGGGTGGGGTCCCCCATCACGGGGCTGAGGGCGGGTTTTGGGGTGCCCCCCGAGGGGGTTTTGGGGGGCTACACCAATTTCTTGGCCTCGAAGAAGCTCTTGAGGTGCCGCATCTGCCAGAGGCCGGTGAGGATGAGGATGACGGTCTGGGCGATGGACCACCAGAGCACGCGCTGGTTGGTGCTCTCGCTGGTCATGCGGAACCGCTCCTCGCGGTACTGCAACACCCAGCCCGAGAGTCACCCCAAAATCCGCGCTGGAACCCCAGAGATTCACCCCAAAATCCGCACTGGAACCCCAGAGATTCACCCCAAAATCCACGCTGGAACCCCAGAGATTCACCCCAAAATCCGCACTGGAACCCCAGAGATTCACCCCAAAATCCGCGCTGGAACCCCAGAGATTCACCCCAAAATCCCATAAATCCCCCCCAAACCCCACAGATTCATCCCAATATCCACACTGAAACCCCAGAGATTCACCCCAAAATCCACAATGAAACACTAGAGATTCACCCCAAAATCCACACTGGAACCCCAGAGATTCACCCCAAAATCCCATAAATCCCCCCCAAACCCCACAGACTGGCTGCTTGGTGCTCTCGCTGGTCATGCGGAACCGCTCCTCGCGGTACCGAAACACCCCAAAAACTCCCAATGAAACCCCAAGGATTCACCCCAAAATCCCAAAAATCCACACTGAAACTCCGATTCACCCCAAAATCCCAAAAATCCACACTGAAACCCCAACAATTCACACCAAAACCCAAAAAATTCACGCCAAAATCCCATGAATTCAACCCAAAACCCCGCAGACTGACCCCAAAGCCCGCAGACTCACCCCAAAACCCCCCGGAGTGCCCCCAAATCCCCCAGCGACCCCAGAGCGCGCGGTCTGGCCCCGCTGACCCTCTGGTAGTTCTGCTCCTTCTGGATCTGCTCCACCTGCTCCAGCAGCTGGCGCGCGCGCAGCTGCAGCTCCGTCAGCTTGTCCCGGGCAGCGATCTCGGGGTAGTTGTTGGTGTGCTCGCCCACCTGGATGTCCAGGTGCACCCGCTGCGGGACGGGGCACGGGCTGGCACCGCGGCTGGCACCGGCAGCGCCAACCACGGCACCAGCCAGGGCACCAACCACGGCACCAGCCAGGGCACCAACCACGGCACCAGCCAGGGCACCAACCATGGCACCAGCCGTGGCACCAACCATGGCTCCAACCACGGCACCGACCCATGGCACCAACCAGGGCACCAGCCAGGGCACCAACCACGGCTCCAACCATGGCACCAGCCGTGGCACCAGACATGGCACCAGACATGGCTCCAAGCATGGTGTCAACCATGGCACCAGCCGTGGCACCAACCACGGCACCAGCCAGGGCACCAGCCAGGGCACCACCCACGGCTCCAAGCACGGTGTCAACCATGGCACCAGCCGTGGCACCAGACATGGCACCAACCATGGCACCAACCACGGCACCAACCACGGCACCAACCAGGGCACCAGACATGGCACCAACGAGGGCACCAACCATGGTGTCAACAATGGCACCAACCATGGCACCAATCATGGTGTCAACCACGGCACCAACCAGGGCACCAACCATGGCTCCAGTAATGGCTCCAACCATGGCACCAGCAATGCCAGCCATAGGGAGGGCACACAGCCGTCATGAGCAGTGGCACCAGGGCTGGCACAACCTTGGGGAGAGCACAGGGCTGGCACCAGCACTGGCACTTCCCTGGGGCTGGCATGGGGGTGTGGGCACAGGGCTGTCCCCAGGGCTGGCAGGGGCCGTGGGCACAGGGCTGCCCCCAGGGATGGCATGGGGGTGTGGGCACAGGGCTGCCCCCAGGGATGGCATGACTGCTGAGTGGGCACAGGGCTGTCCCCAGGGCTGGCAGGGGCCGTGGGCACAGGGCTGTGCCAGGCTGCCCCAGGGCATTACCAGCTTGCCCCCGGCGAACAGCGCCATGCGGGTGGAGTTGGAGTGCAGGCAGATCTGGTGCTCGCCCGGCGTGTGCGACGTGAAGGTGAAGCGCCCCTCGGAGCCGTACTGCCGCGACATCACCACCTGTGCCAACCGCGACACTCAGGGCACGGGCACGGCCGCTGGCACCCCCTGGGGACACTGTCAGGGCCATGGGCACCAGGGCATGGCCACCAACACCCCCAGAGCACTGGGGTATGGCCACTGGCACCACCTGTGCCAACGTGGGGACACTGTCAGGGCCATGGGCACTGGGACATGGCTACTGCCACCGCCTGTGCCCGCAGGACAGTGTCAGGGCCATGGGCATGGCTACTGGCATGCCCGGGGGGTGCCCAGGGACCCCTCCCCGTGCCTCGGGGGGGTGTCCAAACCCTCTCATGGACCCCTCCCCATGCCCAGGGGATGCCCAATAATCCCTCCCCGTGCCCAAGGGATGCCCAGGAATGGTCTCTCCCGTTCCCCCCTCACGGCCCCCGCCATTCCCGGCTCTCCCCGCCGCCGCCCGCACCGATGACCATGGTCTCGTCGGGGATCTCCTCGATGAAGCAGCGCTTCTCGGTCTCTCCGATGTGGAAGTAGAGCCCGTGCGCGCCCCAGCCCAGCAGCAGCACCGCGGCCATCGCCGCCCTCAGCGCTTCCCACAGCGCCGCCATGGTTCCTCCTGCCCTCCCGCCGGGGGCGCTCTGCGCGTGCGCCAGCTCCTCGCCCGGCTCAGCGCGCACGCGCCGCACACTCAGCGCACGCGCAGTGCTGCCCTCAGTGCCCGGCCCGTCCCTCGCGGCTTCGCGCCTCGCTCTGCGCATGCGCAACACCCACGGCCACTCAGCGCTCCCCACGCCGCCCCTGCGCGCTTCCCGCCGCTTCCGCAGCGCGCATGCGCGCCCTCCGCCGCTGTGGCGCAGCGGGGAGGGCGCTGCTCTCTGGCTCCAGAAACCGGGGGTTCGAGCCCCGCCGCAACCGCCATGGGCGTCGCGGTGTCCCTGCTGCGTGTCGCGCTGTCACCCCCCCCCGCCATGGGTCCCCTCGGTTGTCACCCCGCGGGGGTGCTGAGCAATGGCGGGGGCGGGGCGCGCCCTTCTCAGCAGTGTGGCAACACCACCGGCAACTTTCTTCCTTCCTTCCTTCTTCCCTCGCCGCCGCCCGCTGCGCCCGGAGCCGGGGTCCCACCGGAGCCAGGGGTGTCACAGGAGCAGGGGGTGTCACAGGAGCCGGGGGGGCCACCAGAACCGGGGGTCTCACAGAAGCCGGGGGTCTCAGCGGAGTCGGGGGTGTCACAGGAGCCGGGGGTCGCACCGGAGCCGGGGGTGTCACAGGAGCCGGGGGTCTCATGGGTGAGCGCTGCCCGGGGACCCCGCGCACGGCCCGGAGGGGACACGGAGCGCCTGGCACGGCCGGTGCCCTCGGGAGGGGTCCCCAAGGCTCGGGGGGCGCGGGCAGGGGGCGCGGGGGTCTCCGGGTGGCCGCCCTCAGCCTCGCCCTCCTCTTCCTCCGCGCAGAGGCCGAAGGCTTCGCCCTCTGCCACGCGCCCGCGCTGCAGACCAAGGTGTTCCAGTACCGGTAAGGGACAGCGGGGCTGGCAGGGGACAGCGGGGGTGGCACCGAGGGGTGGCACCGAGGGGTGGCACCGAGGGGTGGCACGGCTGTCCCCGCTTTGCCCGGCAGGCTGTGGGACGTGAACCAGCGCTCGCTGTACCTGCGCGACGAGCAGCTGCTGGCCGGGCACCTGCAGGGCGCCAACGCCGCGCTGGAAGGTGACACGGGGACACCGCGGGGACACGGCGGGGACGCGCGGGGACGCGCGCTGAGGTCCCCGTGTCACCTGCAGAGAAGGTGTTCTGGGTGCCCAACCGCGCCCTGGAGCCCGCGCGGCTGCCGGTGATCCTGAGCGTGCGGAGCGGCTCCCGCTGCCTGCGCACCGAGCGCGGCCCCGGCGGAGAACCGCGGCTGCGGCTGCAGGTGGGGACAGCGCGGGGACAGCGCGGGGACAGCGCGGGGACAGCGCGGGGACAGCGCGGGGACAGCGCGGGGACAGCGCGGGGACAGCGCGGGGACAGCGCGGGGACAGCGCGGGGACAGCGCGGGGACAGCGCGGGGACAGCGCGGGGACAGCGCGGGGACAGCGCGGGGACAGCGCGGGGACAGCGCGGGGACAGCGCGGGGACAGCGCGGGGACAGCGCGGGGACAGCGCGGGGACAGCGCGGGGACAGCGCGGGGACAGCGCGGGGACAGCGCGGGGACAGCGCGGGGACAGCGCGGGGACAGCGCGGGGACAGCGCGGGGACAGCGCGGGGACAGCGCGGGGACAGCGCGGGGACAGCGCGGGGACAGCGCGGGGACAGCGCGGGGACAGCGGGGACAGAGGGAACAGCACAGCGGGGACAGCACGGGGACAGCGCGGGGATAGCGCGGGGACAGGACAGGGGACAGCGAGGGGATAGAGGGGGGACGGCGGGGGGACACCGAGGAGACAGGGACAGGCATGCTAAGAGGATGGGGACATCACAGGGTTGGGGACGGAGATGGGGACACCGTGAGAATGGCGACATGGCAGGGATGGTGACATCAAAGGGTTGGGGACACCTAAGGAGACGGGGACACTGTGGGGGTGGTGATGAGGATGGAGACACAGAAGTTTTGGGGATGGGACGCCATGGGGAGGGGACAGCTGGGGACACAGGGACCTCAGGGGTGGGACATTGAGGGACAGGGACACGGGGGCCACAGGGGTGGGACACTGCTGGCTGGGGACATCACACCGTGCCCAGCCGCTGGCACACGGCGCCCGGGGGCTGTCCCCGCGGGTGACACGGCGGTGTCACCGCAGGACGTGGACATCCGGGAGCTGCCCCGCGCCGGTGACAGCGCTGTCGCCTTCACCTTCTTCCGCTCCTACCGGGACGGGCTGTGGCGCTTCGAGTCGGCCGCGCACCCCGGCTGGTTCCTGTGCACGTCCCCGCGCGGCCACCAGCCCCTGGCGCTCTGTCGCCACGGCGATGTCACCTCCCAGCTGCTCGACTTCTACTTCCAGCTCTGCTGAACGCCCCCGGTCCCCGCGCGGGGACAGCGGAGCCCCAGGGTGGTGGCATCTTCCTGGGGAGGGTGGCATCCCCCTAGGACGGTGACATCCTCACCCCAGGGTGGTGGCATCTTCCTGGGGAGGGTGGCATTCTCCCCAGCGTGGTGACATCCTTACCCCAGGGTGGTGACATCTTCTTGGGGAGGGTGGCATCACCCCAGCACGGTGACATCTTCCTGGGGAGGGTGGCATCCTCACCCCAGGGATGGTGTCGTCCCCCTGCGGAGGTGCCATCCCCCCCAGCATGGCGACATCCTCACGCAGGGAGAGTGACATCCTCGCTCCTCGGTGACATCTTCCCCAGGGCGGTGACATCCATCCGGGACCGTGCCATCCCCCCTTCTTCGGGGCGTGCCATCCCCCTGGGGACAGCGCCATCCCCCTGGGGACAGCGACATCCACCCGGGGACAGCGACATCCACCCGAGGACAGTGCCATCCCCCTGGGGACAGCGACATCCGCCCCGGACGCCGGTGCGGGAATAAAGAGATGCCGAGGCCACGCGGTGCCCGAGTGTGGGTGGCACACGGGTGGCACACGGGTGGCACGGCGGGGACAGGGCGGGGCTGGTGGCCCCGCTGGATGTGTCACCGCGGCGGAGTGGCCGCTCTTGCGCCACCCGCGCGATGGGGACAGGACGCGGCCCCTTCCCGGATCCGGTGGGGCCGCCCGGGGACAGCGCGGGGACAGCGCGGGGACAGGGGGCACACGGGGGTGTGGGGACAGGGGGTGGGGGACAACAGGGAAGGTGGCATTTTGGGGACAGGTCACCATGGGGACAGCGCACATGGCATCTTGGGGACAGGGAGTGGGCGACAATAGGGAAAGGGAAGGTGGCATTTTAGGGACAGGTCACCGAGGGGACAGAGGGCACAAGGGAATGTGGGGACAGGGAAAGGGGACAGTAGGGACAGGGAAGGTGGCATTTTAGGGAGAGGGGACAGAGCCATGGGATTTTTGGGCTTTGGGACCACAGGAACAGGGGACACAGGGACACCATGGGGATACCACGGGGACAGAGCACATGGGATCATGGGGACAAGGCACACAACACCTTGGGGACAGGGCACCCCGGGCCTTGGGGACAAGGGACACAGGGATGGGACACAGGGAAACTGGGACCAGGGCACGTGGGAATTTGGGGACAGTGCTCACAGCACCTTGGGGGCAGCACTCATGGTGACAATGGTGACAAGGTGATGTCACCACAGGGACGGGGCACAGGGGCCTGGCAGGGGCCACCCACCGGGCACCATGGGACAGGGGACACTGGAGACACGCCTGGCACAGGGGACACGGCACAGGGGACATCCCCGCCGCGGTGACTGCGGGCATCAAGGAGGTGGCGTTTCGCCATGGCTCGGTGTCACTGTCGCTGTCACCCAGCCCAATTCGCGGGGCGGGCTCTGTCCCCGCCCCGCCCGGCCCTATAAAGCCGCTGTCACCCGCGGGGACACGGCCCAGAGGACAAGGGACAGGATCCCGGGAGGTGGCACATCCGCAGGTGCCACCGGGGACGGGGTCAAGTTCGGGGACAATCCTGCTGGCACGCGGTGTCACCTGTGCCACCTTCTCCGCCGGCCCAGCCATGTCACACACGTCCAGAGCTGCCCTCAGGTGAGCGGGGACAGCGTGGGGACAAGTGGGGACAGCACAGGGACAGCGTGGGGACAGCGTGTCCCCTGCCTCATGCCTGGCAGTGTCACCTCCCTCCCTCCCCGGTGTCACCTGCCCTGACCCCTCTGTCCCCGCAGGGGGACACCCCGGGGACACCGCCCGGGGGTCACGTCGGGCAACGGGGACACGGCCGAGAATGTCATCGACCCCGACATGGTGGCCTTGTTCGAGGACTTCCTGGGGACAGGTGGGTGCAGGTGCCCCCGTGTCCCTGTCCCCATCCCTGCTCCAAATGTCCCTGTGTCCCTGTCCCCATGTCCCTGCCTGTCCTTGCCCCACGTGTCCCCATGTCCCCATGCCCATCCCTGTCCCCATGTCCCTGTCCCCATGTCCCCACCTGTCTATCCCCATGTCCCTGTGATGTCCCCATGTCCCCGTGTCCCCTGTCCTTACCTGTCTGTGCCCCTGTCCCCGTGTCCCATGTCCTGTGTCTCATGTCCCGGTGTCCCCGTGTCTCATGTCCCCATGTCCCTGTGTCCCATGTCCTTACCTGTCCATCCCCATGTCCCCCTGTCTATCCCGATGTCCCCATGTCCCGGTGTCCCCGTGTCCCATGTCCCCACCTGTCTGTGCCCCTGTCCCTGTGTCCCGTGTCCCCCTGTCTCTCCCGGTGTCCCGTGTCCCATGTCCCGGTGTCCCGTGTCCCCAGAGATGGCGGTGGCGTTCGGGGCGGGCCGCCCCGGGGCCCAGCCGTACCACTACGTGCTGCGGGACACGGAGCAGCAGGGGCTGTGCCTGCGCCACGGCCACCTGGTGGCCACCAGCCTGCAGGGGGCCAACGCCACCCAGGAAGGTGCGTGACACCCGGGGACAGAGGGGACAATCCGCGGGTGACACCCTGGGGGGGGACAGGGGTGACAATCCATAGGTGACACCCTGGGGGACAATGGGGACAATCCACGGGTGACACCAGGGGGGGACAGAAGTGACACTCCATGGGTGACACCCTGGGGGGGGACAGGGGTGACAATCCATAGGTGACACCCTGGGGGACAATGGGGACAATCCACGGGTGACACCAGGGGGGGACAGAAGTGACACTCCATGGGTGACACCCTGGGGGGGGACAGGGGTGACACTCCCCGGGTGTCCCTCTGGGGGTGACAGGGGTGACAATCCGTGGTGTCCCTCTGTGGGGATGGGGTGACACTCCCCGGGTGTCCCTCTGGGGGTGACAGGGGTGACAATCCGTGGTGTCCCTCTGTGGGGATGGGGTGACACTCCCCGGGTGTCCCTCTGGGGGTGACAGGGGTGACAATCCGTGGTGTCCCTCTGTGGGGATGGGGTGACACTCCCCGGGTGTCCCTCTGGGGGTGACAGGGGTGACAATCCGTGGGTGTCCCTCTGGGTGACGGCGGTGCCACCCCCGTGTCCCACAGAGCCCATCAGCGTTGTCCCCAACCGGCACCTGGAGCGCCAGCGCTGTCCCCTCATCGTGGGCATCCGCGGTGGCACCCGCGCCCTGTCCTGTGGCACCGGCCCCGAGCCACGGCTGAGCCTGGAGGTGACACGGGGACACAGGGGGGACCGAGGGTGGCAGAGGGGACACAGGGGGACACATGGGACATGGGGGGGACAGGGGGTGACACAGTGTGGGGCACTGGGGACACAAAGCGGGGACAGGCCAAGGTGGGACAGCTTGAGATGGGTCAGGGCAAGGTGGGCAACCCAAGGTGGGTCAGTCAAGGTCGGTTAATCCAAGGTGTGTCACCCAAGGTGGGTCAGTCTGAGGTGGGTTAATCCAAGATGGGTCAGTCAAGGTGAGTCAGTCAAGGTCGGTTAATCCAAGGTGTGTCACCCAAGGTGGGTCAGTCTGAGGTGGGTTAATCCAAGATGGGTCAGTCAAGGTGAGTCAGTCAAGGTCGGTTAATCCAAGGTGGGTCACCCAAGGTGGGTTAATCCAAGGTGGGTCAGTCAAGGTGGGTCAACGCAAGGTGGGTCAGTCAAGGTGGGTCGACTGGAGCTGGATCAACTCAAGGTGGATCAGCTCAAAGTGGGGACACCCTGTGGTGGTGGGGACCCAAAAATGCGTCAGCCCAAGGTGGGGCACCCAGAGGTGGGGCACCAAGGTGGGGCACCAAGGTGGGGAAGCCAAGGTGGCCATCCTGGGAAGAGTCACCCCAAGGTGTGGTGGGCACCCAGGGCTGGGTCAGCCCAAGGTGGGGCACCCCAAAGTGGCATCATCCCAAAAACCGTGCCACCAGGAGGTGGTGTCACCAGGAAGTGGGGATTCCCCAGGGCGGGGTCACCTAATGATGGCATCACCTGGGGGTGTGGTCATCTGGGGGTGCGGTCACCTGATGTTGTTGTCACCTGGAGATGGGGTCACCTGGAGTTGGGGTCAGTGTGGGTTTCCTCGAGGTGGTGTCACCTGGGCATGGGGACACCTGGGCATGGGGACACCTGGAGATGGGGTCACCTGGGCATGGGGTTACCTGGAGATGGGGTCACCTGGAGATGGGGTCACCTGGGCATGGGGACACCTGGAGCTGAGATCACCTGGAAATTGGGTCAGTGTGGGTTCCTTGAGGTAGTGTCACCTGGACGTGGGGACACCTGGGCATGGGGTCACCTGGGCATGGGGTCACCTGGAAATTGGGTCAGTGTGGGTTCCTCGAGGTGGTGCCACCTGGAGATGGTGCCACCTGCAGATGGCTGTCCCCCGAGGTGACACCGCCAGGCCACTGTGCTGTCACCGCTTGGTGCCACCATTTGCCGTCCCCCGCCCGGCAGGACGTGGGGCTGCTGGAGCTGTTCTCGGGTGACAAGGACAGGGCCACGCCCTTCACCTTCTACAAGACCTTCGGGGGCTCCACGCACACCTTCGAGGCCGCCGCCTTCCCCGGGCTCTTCCTCAGCACGGCCGCGGGCCCGGGCGAGGCGCTGGCCCTGGCGCCCGGGGCCACCGCCTTCTACCTGCGCCGCAAGTGACAGTGACACCCAGGGGACACCCATGAGGGGACATTCCTGGTGCCACCGCCTTCCACCTGCGCCGCAAGTGACACCTGGGGACATCCGGGAGTTGGGGACATCCATGGTGCCACCGCCTTCCGCCTGAGCCGCAAGTGACAGTGCCACCACCAGGGACATCCATGGTGGGGACATCCATTCCCCAGTGCCACCACCTTCTACCTCTGCCACAAGTGACACCCAGGGGACACCCATGAGGGGGACTTCATGGTGCCATCGCCTTCTACCTGCACCACAAGTGACACCTGGGGACATCCGGGAGTTGGGGACATCCATGGTGGGACATCCCTGGTGCCACCGCCTTCTGCCTGAGCCGCAAGTGACAGTGACACCCAGGGGACACCCATGGTGGGGACATCCATGGTGCCACCGCCTTCTACCTGCGCCACAAGTGACACTGAGGGGACATCAGGGGTTGGTGACATGCAGGGGCTGGGGACATTTATGGTGGCAGGACCTGCAGGGGTTGGTGACATCCATGTGGGGGACACGTCCGTGGGTGGAAGGGACCCCCGGGGCTGGTGTCACTCCCCGGTGAATAAAGTGCCAGCTGCTGGTGTCACCTCGTGGGTGTCACTTTGGGAGGTCCGCGGGGCAGGACCGTCCTTTTGGGGTCAGAACTCTCTTTTTGGGGTCAGGACCATTTGGGAGAGAACCAAACCCGCCGGGGAGCGCCCCAAAACCGCCCTAAAACCCGCCCCAAACCTGGAGGGCACCGCCCCAAAATAAACGGGAACCGCCCCAAAACAAACAAGAACCGCCCCAAAATAAAGAGGAACCGCCCCAAAACAAAAGGAACCGCCCCAAAACAAAAGGAACCGCCCCAAAACACGCCCCAAAATAAACGGGAGCCGCCCCAATCCTGCAGGGAACCGCCCCAAATCTGCTGAGAATCCCCAAAACTGCCGGGAAATGCCCCAAAACAAGAACCGCCCCAAAACCAACAGGAACCGCCCCAAAATAAACGGGAACCGCCCCAAATCTGCTGAGAATCCCCCAAAACTGACGGGAATTGCCCCAAAACTGACGGGAATTGCCCCAAAACTGACGGGAATTGCCCCAAAACCGCCCCAAACCTGCCCCAGAGCGGGGTGGGCTGATCCCAAAACCGGGGAATCAGGGATGGAAAGTTTGGGATGAAAATCTGGGAAAATGGGGCCGATCCCAAAACTGGGCTTCAAAATTCGGGATAAAATGATGGGAAAATGGGGCTGAGTTCATCACTGGGGCATCAGGGATTGTAAATTTGGGATGAAAATTTGGGAATTTGGGGCTCAGCCGTCCCTGGGAATATTTCCCTCACTCCCATCTTTGGGATTCAGCATTTCCTTCCCAAATATCCCCCCCAAAAAACCCCAAACCACGAATTTTTTCGGGAAAAAAATTGTTTTACATCACTTAAATAACTCCAAGCCAGGTTTTTAGGATGGGGGGAAAAAAAACCAAACAAAAAACCCAAGACCAGGCGATGACAAGAACATCTTTATAGGAATCAAAATTAATTTAAACCAGGCGAAATAAATTAAAACATTAAATATTAACTTTCAGTGCAACATATACAGAAGACACGAGAGTAACCATGACTTTTTTTCTAAAAAAAAACAAACCCAAAACAACCCCAAAAACAACCCCAGAACAGAGGGAAAAGCTCCAAAAGGGTTGGTTACTGAGGGGAAATTAAGGTTGTGCCTCCAGCCCGAGGAGGTTTCCTGGGATTGAAATTCATCTATTATTAATAAAAAGCTGGGATTTGTCCCCAAAAATAAGCCAGGCTCGGGGTTTTTTTTTTTTTTCTGTAAAAAAATAAATCCCCATGCTGGCGGGGGTTTGGGTTAAAATCCCAAATATTTGGGTTTGAAAAACCCCGGGAAAACGCCCCAAAAGTCGAGGGAAAACCCAGGAAAACGGCGGGAAAAGGGGAAAACGCCCCAAAAAGGACCCGAAGCGGGGCAGGGGGGAGGGGACGGTCCTGGGGGGTCCCCAGGTGTCCCCAGGTGGTCCCGGGTCTGTCACACACCTGTGGGGACGGGAATGGGCTCCTGTTTCCCATTAAACCCCACCAAGCCCCCCTGGTCTGAGTTATCCCCGGCGGGAATTTCCTGCTGGGGATTCTTTGGGATCCAGGCGCTTCCGACCCAGCCCCGGTCCCGGGCTGGATTTAGGGCGGCCCCAAAGGGAGGGGGATGAAGGCTGGGATGGGGCCGGGGTGTCCCCGTGTCCCCAGAGCTGAGGGGGTTTTAGGGGCTCTTGGGGGCTGGAAACCCTTTCCTTGTAGGGAAACCCTTTCTTTTGGGGCCAAAACCTTTCCTTTTGGGGCCAGAACCCCTTTGTTTCTGGGGGCAGAACCCCTTTGTTTTTGGGACCACAACCCCTTTGTTTTTGGGATCAGAAATCCTTTATTGGGGGGCCAGAACCCCTTTGTTTTTGGGATCAGAAATCATTTTTTTGGGAGCCAGAACCCCTTTGTTTCTGGGATCAGAAATCCTTTTTTTGGGAGCCAGAAACCCTTTGTTTTGGGGCCAGAACCCCTTTGTTTCGGGTCCAGAACCCCTTTTTTTTTGGGACCAGAACCCCTTTGTTTTTGGGGCCAGAACCCCTTTTTTTTGGGATGAGAACCCCTTTTTTTGGGGCCAGGAAACCACTCCCGGTTTCCCCTCAGAGGTCAGGGCCGGGATCCCAGCCAGGGCCCCGTAACCCCCGAAGAGGAGGGGTGGCACCAGAAAACCCCAAAATCCCCGCGGGGCACTCACCGCTCCGGCCGGCCGTGCTGTTGTCCAGCGCGTGGCACGCGGCCAGCAGGACACCTGGGGAGGGACACACGGGGTCAGCCCAAAAAAACCCCCCCCAAAAAAACCCCGGGGGGGGATTTAGGGTCGCCAAAACCGCCCCCGGAGTTTTAAGGAAAACACGGGAATTTTGAGGAAATTTTTAAGGGAAAAATCTCCGAGATTTTAAAGGAAAAATCTCAATATTTTTAAGGAAAATTCTCAATATTTTCAAGGAAAAATCTCAATATTTTCAAGGAAAATTCTCAAGATTTTCAAGGAAAAATCTCAAGATTTTCAAGGAAAAATCTCAAGATTTTCAAGGAAAAATCTCCAAGATTTTAAAGGAAAAACCTCCAAGGTTTTAAAGCAATAACCTCCAGGATTTTCAAGGAAAAATCTCCAGGATTTTCAAGGAAAAACCTCCAAGGTTTTAAAGGAATAACCTCCAAGGTTTTAAAAGAAAAACCTCCAGGATTTTAAAGGAATAACCTCCAGGATTTTAAAGGAAAATGCAGGAATTCCCTGTGGGGGTGGAATGAGGGGGTCCTGGCAGGAACGACCCCCCCAAGTGACCCCTTGGAGGGGACAGGGTGGCCCCCCTGGCCAGGAGCGATCCCAGGGCACGGAGCCAACTGGGATTGACTGGTTTCCCGGGGTTTTCCCAGGATTGACCAATTTCCCAGGATTTTTCCCCGTTTCCCGCATGGTTTGGATCCAGTGGCACAGAAACGGCGGCGGGAGGGACACGGAGCCTGGGGCAGCACGTCCTGCAGATCCCGGCGCCTCAGGAGCTTCAGGGATCCACCCAGTGATCCTCCACAGCTTCAGGGATCTAGGATCCACCCAGGGATCCACCGGAGCCTCAGGGATCCACCCAGGGATCCACCAGATCTTCAGGAATCCACCATGGGTTCCTCCACAGCTTCAGGGATCCAACCAGGGATCCTCCACAGCTTCAGGGATCTAGGATCCACCCAGGGATCCACCGGAGCCTCAGGGATCCACCCAGGGATCCACCAGATCTTCAGGGATCCACCATGGGTTCCTCCACAGCTTCAGGGATCCAACCAGGGATCCTCCACAGCTTCAGGGATCTAGGATCCACCCAGGGATCCACCGGAGCCTCAGGGATCCACCCAGGGATCCACCAGATCTTCAGGGATCCACCATGGGTTCCTCCACAGCTTCAGGGATCCAACCAGGGATCCTCCACAGCTTCAGGGATCTAGGATCCACCCAGGGATCCACCGGAGCCTCAGGGATCCACCCAGGGATCCACCAGATCTTCAGGGATCCACCATGGGTTCCTCCACAGCTTCAGGGATCCAACCAGGGATCCTCCACAGCTTCAGGGATCTAGGATCCACCCAGGGATCCACCGGAGCCTCAGGGATCCACCCAGGGATCCACCAGATCTTCAGGGATCCACCATGGGTTCCTCCACAGCTTCAGGGATCCAACCAGGGATCCTCCACAGCTTCAGGGATCTAGGATCCACCCAGGGATCCACCGGAGCCTCAGGGATCCACCCAGGGATCCACCAGATCTTCAGGGATCCACCATGGGTTCCTCCACAGCTTCAGGGATCCAACCAGGGATCCTCCACAGCTTCAGGGATCTAGGATCCACCCAGGGATCCACCGGAGCCTCAGGGATCCACCCAGGGATCCACCAGATCTTCAGGGATCCACCATGGGTTCCTCCACAGCTTCAGGGATCCAACCAGGGATCCTCCACAGCTTCAGGGATCTAGGATCCACCCAGGGATCCACCGGAGCCTCAGGGATCCACCCAGGGATCCACCAGATCTTCAGGGATCCACCATGGGTTCCTCCACAGCTTCAGGGATCCAACCAGGGATCCTCCACAGCTTCAGGGATCTAGGATCCACCCAGGGATCCACCGGAGCCTCAGGGATCCACCCAGGGATCCACCAGATCTTCAGGGATCCACCATGGGTTCCTCCACAGCTTCAGGGATCCAACCAGGGATCCTCCACAGCTTCAGGGATCTAGGATCCACCCAGGGATCCACCGGAGCCTCAGGGATCCACCCAGGGATCCACCAGATCTTCAGGGATCCACCATGGGTTCCTCCACAGCTTCAGGGATCCAACCAGGGATCCTCCACAGCTTCAGGGATCTAGGATCCACCCAGGGATCCACCGGAGCCTCAGGGATCCACCCAGGGATCCACCAGATCTTCAGGGATCCACCATGGGTTCCTCCACAGCTTCAGGGATCCAACCAGGGATCCTCCACAGCTTCAGGGATCTAGGATCCACCCAGGGATCCACCGGAGCCTCAGGGATCCACCCAGGGATCCACCAGATCTTCAGGGATCCACCATGGGTTCCTCCACAGCTTCAGGGATCCAACCAGGGATCCTCCACAGCTTCAGGGATCTAGGATCCACCCAGGGATCCACCGGAGCCTCAGGGATCCACCCAGGGATCCACCAGATCTTCAGGGATCCACCATGGGTTCCTCCACAGCTTCAGGGATCCAACCAGGGATCCTCCACAGCTTCAGGGATCTAGGATCCACCCAGGGATCCACCGGAGCCTCAGGGATCCACCCAGGGATCCACCAGATCTTCAGGGATCCACCATGGGTTCCTCCACAGCTTCAGGGATCCAACCAGGGATCCTCCACAGCTTCAGGGATCTAGGATCCACCCAGGGATCCACCGGAGCCTCAGGGATCCACCCAGGGATCCACCAGATCTTCAGGGATCCACCATGGGTTCCTCCACAGCTTCAGGGATCCAACCAGGGATCCTCCACAGCTTCAGGGATCTAGGATCCACCCAGGGATCCACCGGAGCCTCAGGGATCCACCCAGGGATCCACCAGATCTTCAGGGATCCACCATGGGTTCCTCCACAGCTTCAGGGATCCAACCAGGGATCCTCCACAGCTTCAGGGATCTAGGATCCACCCAGGGATCCACCGGAGCCTCAGGGATCCACCCAGGGATCCACCAGATCTTCAGGGATCCACCATGGGTTCCTCCACAGCTTCAGGGATCCAACCAGGGATCCTCCACAGCTTCAGGGATCTAGGATCCACCCAGGGATCCACCGGAGCCTCAGGGATCCACCCAGGGATCCACCAGATCTTCAGGGATCCACCATGGGTTCCTCCACAGCTTCAGGGATCCAACCAGGGATCCTCCACAGCTTCAGGGATCTAGGATCCACCCAGGGATCCACCGGAGCCTCAGGGATCCACCCAGGGATCCACCAGATCTTCAGGGATCCACCATGGGTTCCTCCACAGCTTCAGGGATCCAACCAGGGATCCTCCACAGCTTCAGGGATCTAGGATCCACCCAGGGATCCACCGGAGCCTCAGGGATCCACCCAGGGATCCACCAGATCTTCAGGGATCCACCATGGGTTCCTCCACAGCTTCAGGGATCCAACCAGGGATCCTCCACAGCTTCAGGGATCTAGGATCCACCCAGGGATCCACCGGAGCCTCAGGGATCCACCCAGGGATCCACCAGATCTTCAGGGATCCACCATGGGTTCCTCCACAGCTTCAGGGATCCAACCAGGGATCCTCCACAGCTTCAGGGATCTAGGATCCACCCAGGGATCCACCGGAGCCTCAGGGATCCACCCAGGGATCCACCAGATCTTCAGGGATCCACATTCTCAAGATTTTCAAGGAAAAATCTCAAGATTTTCAAGGAAAAATCTCAAGATTTTCAAGGAAAAATCTCAAGATTTTCAAGGAAAAATCTCCAAGATTTTAAAGGAAAAACCTCCAAGGTTTTAAAGCAATAACCTCCAGGATTTTCAAGGAAAAATCTCCAGGATTTTCAAGGAAAAACCTCCAAGGTTTTAAAGGAATAACCTCCAAGGTTTTAAAGGAAAAACCTCCAGGATTTTAAAGGAATAATCTCCAGGATTTTAAAGGAAAATGCAGGAATTCCCTGTGGGGGTGGAATGAGGGGGTCCTGGCAGGAACGACCCCCCCAAGTGACCCCTTGGAGGGGACAGGGTGGCCCCCCTGGCCAGGAGTGATCCCAGGGCACGGAGCCAACTGGGATTGACTGGTTTCCCGGGGTTTTCCCAGGATTGACCAATTTCCCAGGATTTTTCCCCGTTTCCCGCATGGTTTGGATCCAGTGGCACAGAAACGGCGGCGGGAGGGACACGGAGCCTGGGGCAGCACGTCCTGCAGATCCCGGCGCCTCAGGAGCTTCAGGGATCCACCCAGTGATCCTCCACAGCTTCAGGGATCTAGGATCCACCCAGGGATCCACCGGAGCCTCAGGGATCCACCCAGGGATCCACCAGATCTTCAGGGATCCACCATGGGTTCCTCCACAGCTTCAGGGATCCACCCAGGGACCCACCAGGTCTTTAGGGATCCACCCAGGGCCTCAGGGATCCACTGAGCTCCAGGGATCCAGGATCTACCCAGGGATCCACCCAGGGATCCACCAGATCTTCAGGGATCCACCGTGGGGTCCTCCACGGCCTCAGGGATCCACCCAGGGCTTTGGGGATCCACTGGAGCTTCAGGGATCCACCCAGGGTTTCAGGGATCCACCATGGCTTCAGGGATCCAACACAAATTCAGGGATCCACCCAGGGCATTGGGGATCTACTGGAGCTTCAGGGATCCACCAGGACTTTGGGGATCCTCCATGGCTTTGGGGATCCACTCAGAGCTTTGGGGATTCACCAGAGCTTCAGGGATCCTCCACAGCTTCAGGGATCCAGCTAGGGCTTTGGGGATCCACTGGAGCTTCAGGGATCCTCCATGGCTCCAGGGATCTACCAGAGCTTCGGGGATCCACCTTGGCTTTGGAGATCCTCCACGGCTTCCCCGGATTCCTCGCAGACCTTGGGGATTCTCCTCCCGTGGAAGCTCCAGCAGCAATCCGGTCTGATCCCAACCTTTCCCGTTTTTCCCAGCTCGGGGCTTCGTCCGTTCTGGGGTTTTTGGGAAACGTTCTGGGGTTTTTGGAATACACTCCTGGGATTTTGGGGAACGGCTCATCCTGGTGGGATGGGTGGGATCCATCCCCGTGGGGATCCTGGGTCTGAGTGGGCATCCACCCCTGTGGGCATTCCAGTGGGATGGGTGGGCGTCCATCCCTGTGGATATTCCAGTCCTGGGTGGGCATCCATCCCCTGGGCATTTGGGGGGCATCCATCCCCTTGGCATTCCAGTGGGATGGGTGGGCGTCCATCCCCTGGGCATTCTGGTTCTGGTTGGGCACTCATCCCCCGGGCACTTGGGGGGCTTCCATCCCCTTGGCATTCCGGCTCCTCTGCTCTCCTTCCCAGCCCCTCTCCGTGGGCAGGTGGCAAGCCCAGCCCTCATCCCCGATCCCACGCAAAGTTTCCCAAAACCTTGGGAAGCTTTCCATGCCCAGGCCCAGCCTGGGGACACCGGACACCTGCCGGACACTCGGACAATGCACGCTCCAGCCCTGCCGTGGGGCTGACCCATCCCCACCCCCGCTGGCTTTTCCAGCCCATCCCACCCCGTTCCTCGGGGATCTCTCCCTCCAGAGGACTCGCCAGCCTTCCCACCGCGCTTCCAGCAGCTCCATCCCGCTCATCCCCGGCTCGCTTCTCCCCGCGGCGTCTCCGTTAGCGCTGGGCTCGTTCCAAAATTCCCCCCGGCTCCGATCCCCGCTGGGCTGCAGGAGCCCTTCCCCCTTCCCTTCCCTTCCCGGGGAGGAGCGGGAGCGGGACCGGGACACGGTGCTGGAGCCGCCGGGGGACGCTCGGTGGAAGAGCAGGAGCGGCACCGGGACACGGCGCGGCAGCGCCGGCAGCTGGAGCGGGGCCAAGCCCAGCCGCTTTCCCACCGGGATACCGGACCCGCGGCTGGGTGACACCGGCGGGGACAGCGGGACAAAGCCAGCCGAGCTCCCGCCGTCCGCTCCGGGATCCCTCCGTCCTTCCTTCCCCCGGAGCATCCCCGCTCCCGTCCCGTCCCGGCATCGCCCCGCTCCAGCCCGGAGCGCCCCCGCTCCCACCGCCCGCTTCCCTCGGCACGCACCCCCACCCTCCGCCACTCTAATTAGCCCCCAGCCCTAATTAGCCGCCCTAATTAAGCGTCTGACCGCGGCCGTACTCACGCGTCGCGGCGAAGGCGCCTTTCCCACAGGGAGCGAACTTCGCGAGCGCCCGCGCGGGGGAATTTTGCGGGAATTTTACGGGATTTTCACCGCGCTCCCGCAATTCACGGAGCCGACCCCCAGCACCCACCCCCAGAGCCCCCCGAGCACCGCCCCGCTCCGGGGGCGCTGCCCCTCGGCGGGGCTGGGGGCGCGGAGCCCCGGGCCGGGCCGAGCCCCCCGCACGTACCGAGGGCGAGCGCGGGACCCCCTGGGACCCAGCCCGGGACCCCCCGCGGGACCCAGCCCGGGACCCCCCGGGACCCTGCGGGACCCCCCGGGACCCACCCCCGGTATTACCCGGGATCCATCCCGGGACCCATCCTGGGACCCACCCCCGGTACTATCCGGGACCCACCCCCGGACCACCCGGACCCCTCCCCGGACACCGTGCGGACCCACCCCGGGACCCACCCGGGACCCTGCGGGACCCACCCCCGGGATCGTCCGGGACCCCTCCCCGGACACTCCTCGGGACCACCTGGGCAGTTCCTCGGGAAACTCCCCGGGACTACCGGCGACCCTTGGGACCACCCGGGACCACCCTGGCCGGGATCGTCCTGACTCACCCGGGCACTCCACCAGGGGACCCCCTGCCCCCCCATCATGGGCCCCCCCAGGTCCTCCCAACGCCCCCAGCCCCTCAGCCCTGGGCCCACCCAGACCCCCAGACCA
>NW_024518651.1:72314-73313 GCF_017590135.1 Pyrgilauda ruficollis
CACCCCCCTGCCCATGGACCCTCCAAGACCCCTTGGACCCACCACCCACACACCCCATCAATCCCCCGGACCTGTGACCCCCAAGTCCTCCTGGCACCCCCAAACCTCCCCTACAACCGGCCCTGCCACCCCCGGGACCCCCACGGTCCCCACGGTGCCACCCATGGGGGCACGCAGCCCCGAGTGTCCCCGGGGGATCCCCCAACCCCTCCAAGGCTGAATTTTGGGCTGGGGTCACCCTGTGTCACCCACATGGGGAGCCCTTGGCCCCAGCTCCGTGTCACCCCCATGTCCCCCCATGGAGATCGGGGGGACAGGAGGGACCAGGGCCCCCCGTGTCCCTCCCTGCCCCCCCGTGACTCCCGGATTGCCAAACCCCTGCCAGCACATCCTGTGTCACCCTCAGCTGCTGCTGATCCCAGCCTTGGTCATCCCGAAATCTGCAGGGCCACCACCCCGCTGATCCCAGCCTTGGTCACCCCGAAATCTGCTGATCCCAGCCTCGGTCATCCCAAAATCTGCACCCTGCTGATCCCACACTCGGTCATCCTGATCCGACCAACCCAAACCTGGCAGTGGTGACCCCAGTGGTGACCCAAAGTTGGCAGTGGTGACCCCAGCGGTGACCCAAAGCTGGCAGTGGTGACCCCAGCGGTGACCCAAAGCTGGCAGTGGCCAGCACATGCCCCATCACCCACGAGGATCACCCCTGAGGACCCCAGCTCTGACCCATGGAAGCCCCTGGGTGTGGGGCCAGGGGGGGTTTGGGGGGGTCCGTGCTGGGCTGTGTCCCCCCCCCGTGTCCCCCACCGTGTCCCCTGGATTGTCTCTTCCCTTGTCCCCTGCCGTGTCCCCCAGCGTGTCCCCTGCCGTGTCCCCCTCCGTGTCACCTGGCGTGTCACCTGGACCGTCCCCTGGTGTGTCTCCTGGCATGTCCCCCCCGTGTCCCCCCCGTAGGAGCTGCTGTGTCCCCCCCCCGTCCCCCCCGGGGGCCCCGGG